>NW_006239277.1:183112-194141 GCF_000226075.1 Solanum tuberosum | reverse complement strand
AGTATTTTAAAAAATAAAAAAACGGGGGGGGGGGGGGGGGTGTGATTGGTGAGAAAACAGGAGAACCTTGGTAACTACTATACCATTTCAGTATGGCACATTAAAACTAACACATCAAGTAAAACATATGCATGTTGAATATTTGAAATTTGGACGGAGAAGAGTGGAGTACTAGTCATGTTGACAAAGAGTGTAAGTTTAAAACATATATGCATGTTGACACCCTAGATGAAAGATTTTGTGTTCGAGTCCTGCTTGAGTATGGAAACAATTGCAAATTTGTGTTATTCAGAATCTCATTACAAATATTGAACATCGATAAGAAACAAAAATAAAAACATGCTACGCGTTGTTACTTCATTATATATATGTAAGGGAAGAATAGTTAGTACTTACTTTGTAGTGAATCCTCATTTGCTTTATAACAATGTGATACTAAGATATTGTAATGTAAGCCTCCAAGACATGGAATTTTTTGCTCTATTGAGGAATTCGAATTTCGGTTTGGTACATAAGCATACACGGATTTAAGATTTATAGAAGATGGATTGTAGGTACTATTACAAAGAAGGTGGATCCAGATGAATATTTGAGATGAAACTCGTGAAAATATGATATTCAAAATTATCTTTGACTACATTATTATGATATCATGTTATCTAACTTATTTATTACCTTCTTTTATTTTTACTTCCCAATAACAAAGAGAAATAAAACAAAATCCTAAAGAAAAATCCCCATGCAATTGTTACCCACAAGCAATTCCATTTGTTCAGTTGAGTTATCCCTTGTTGTACCAATATATCTGCACCACTGGTTAAACAAGTGGAACTTGTTATCGTTACGTTCAACGTTTCGCTTATATTTTCCAACAATTTCTCCTTTATTGAATTCGGTAAATCCCCCAGTTGGCTGTTATCGAACAATTGAACCCCACGAACGAAGCATTTCGTGGGGTCTTTGAATTCGTTCAGTAACACTGCTTCGTATGGGTATTTCACGAGCGAGAGGTAATGAAACCATATCCAGTAAGATGGGATCCTATCGCGGTTCATGTAGAATCCACTGAAGAGGAGGAAGTATCCGAGTAATGCAACTACGATTATGTACCCGATCATGACATGAGGAACGACACCAGAGAGGAAAGTGACGAATGAATTCCCCGCCCAGATTGAAGCTAGAAAAACACAAAAGTAGAACAAAAAGCCCGAAGCTCCACCGTCTAGGCCAACAGCCCAGAACGTCAGGGCCACGAACAATAAAGAGAGGAATATCAAACCTGGTAGCGAAACCAAAGCGTGAGAGATGCAATAAGACGATCTCCGATAAGCATTGTAAGCCGTTTCCCTCATGAAAATGTACCTCTCCTGAATGAAAACGGGCAACGCCTCGGTGCATATGTAGTAAGTTGTTGACACCGCGAATGCGATAAACCCAAGGCGTTCCCATATGCCTTTAGGGGAATTGTCGAGCCGCCAGAAAATGGTTGCGAGGATGAAACCCGTGACCATTACTGCACTGAAACGGACGAAGAAAATCTCCGGCATACGCCATGAGTTTGTGAATGATCGCTTTGACAGCACGGCTATTTCGGTCCATATTGGATTTGCAAAAGTAGGAACCATAACAGTAGGATTTGCAGCATTATTCGTTGCACCAGAAACCAATTTTCCTCTGGAAATGCTTGCACTTATTGCTTCCTTTAATGACAAATCATATCTCGCCGGCGTTGTTGCAGAATTCCGATTAGTATTTTTCCATTTTCTGTTGAATTCAACTAAATTATTTGTTCCATCAGGTGAGTCTTCGAGTTCGCGGATTAAATCAAGCGCGAACTCTGTTCTGTTCTCGTTTTCTGGAATTGGATGACCAAAATCCGCGAAAAATTGGGGTAAATTGAGCGGTGAATCACTGTAAACAGTTTGTCCATGGGATAAGAAGATCAATCGATCAAGTAAACCGAGAATTCGATTACTTGGCTGATGAATCGACATTATCACAATACTTCCGCTCTGTGCGATTCGCTGAAGAACTTTAACCACCATGAAAGCACTGGTGGAATCGAGACCAGAGGTAGGTTCATCGAGAAATAAGATGATCGGGTCATGGATGATGTCGATTCCGATTGAAACTCTCCGTCTTTCACCGCCGGAAACTCCACGGTGGCCTTCATCGCCGATTATAGTTTTGGCGGCGTTTCGGAGTCCTAATTGATCGATTAAAGCTTGAACTCTACCTTTCTTCTTCGATTTTGACAGAGTTCGTGGAAGCCGAAACTGTGCTGAGAACATTAACGTTTCTTCCACTGTAAGCATCGGATAAAGGAGATCGTCTTGCATTACGTACGCCGATATCACTTTCAGCAGCTTCGTATGCAATTTCTCGCCGTTCAATTTTACCTCCCCTTTCAAGCTCTCCTTCGCAATTCGATTAGCTAACGCATCGATCAGAGTAGATTTCCCTGAACCAGACGCGCCAAGCACTGCGAGTAGTTCTCCGTCACGCGCCTCTCCTGATATATCATGTAAAAGCACCTTCGTCCTCGTGACCGGCGCTTCCTCTGCCCGGCCACCGTATATCGCCGGAAATGCAACTTTCCGGCGAACTCTCACGCTATATGTGAGGTTGCTAAATGACAGTAAAAACGGAATAGAGTTCTGCGGCTGCATCGTCAGAACTTGGTGAACTGGAGTTTCAGTTTCGTCGCCGGTGACATCTCCCATGTTGTTCAACAACTGAGCAAACGTCGGCAACGACATTTCTACCGTCTGTCTCCGATCATAAAGAGGTACACAATCTCTTACTGGTGACACATTTTGAGCTACAATTTTTGACATTTCTTATATATATCAAATCTCTATATGGTTTTCTTTAAGAGTTTTCACGGTTTAGATGATAAAATTTTCTGCATGGAACAAGAAAAGAAAAGCATAGTTATATACGTAAAAAACTTATCACTACTAATTAATTAAAAAAAAAAAAATGGAACCGTCAAATTTATATTTTGAATCTATCTCTTTGTTATACATCTATCTTTTCAAAATTCTGAATCTACATCTGTTTATGTACCAAACTAAACTAAAAATCCTAGACGCAACGTAATATGCATGTTCTTTTTTTGTTTCAGTATTTTAATATTAGTATTGAAGTCTTGAATAATTTAAATTTGTACTGCATAAAAACCATTTTCCTAATATATATAGAAAATTATACTCAAAATTCGAATTCGAAATTTTTAATTAAGAGTGAAATGATCCTAGCGATAACTACATGCGTGTTTTAAACTTACACTCTTTCTCAACATGCATGTGTTGTGAAAGTGTTAGTTTTAATTTGCCTATACTGAAATAGATCGGTAGTTAGCAAAGAAACTCTTGTTTCTCACCGATCACCTCTTTTATCAAAAATAAAATAAAATTACTCGCGCCTGATATATTTATATCAATTCAATAAATATATGACACACATGCTATTATTTTATTTAAACTGATACGAGTTTTTATTTTTTGATTGGCGGAATGACCTGAGAGATCCTTGTACTTGGCTTTGTTTGTCGGTTGAACCCTCCTACTCATCACTTTGCCAATCAAACACTTAAACTCATCAAAACTCAATATTTTAAACCCTTCTGACCATTGACCGAGCTTATGTGACATTAATATTGGTGAGTTGGAATTATGCTTGATTACACTCACTTGAAAGCGAGTTAAAACAATATTTTACTTTTAAAAAAATCAATTTAACAAAACTAAAAAATAAGATCCATCTTCTTCAACCCTCTTTCACCCACCCACGACTTTCTTCTTCTCCACCCGCCCTCTCTCCTCTACCCCTCACCACAGCCCTCAACTTTCTTCTTTCTCCAGCCCCACATTTACTCTTCTCCTCCTCTTCTGTTTTTTTTTATACAAATCAGTAGCCTCAACTTCTTCTAAAATTTTCATTTTTTAGGTTTGAAAAATATTAGTATCATTATTTTCTTAGATGGTTTCAACGAGGAAATGTGGATAATGTGAAGGATGATTGTGACTATTGAAAATTTTAAACTCCATTGATAAGCTTGAAAAAGCTTAAAAAATAATAAATGGGTCTTATGAATTTGTAAAATTAGTTAAAAATTTTGATTGAGGTTCATTGAGTTTGTGTTAGTGAACTTGTAGTTGAATACATTTTTTAGGTTTGAAAAATATTAGTATCATTATTTTCTTAGATGGTTTCAACGAGGAAATGTGGATAATGTGAAGGATGATTGTGACTATTGAAAATTTTAAAACTCCATTGATAAGCTTGAAAAAGCTTAAAAAATAATAAATGGGTCTTATGAATTTGTAAAATTAGTTAAAAATTTTGATTGAGGTTCATTGAGTTTGTGTTAGTGACTTGTAGTTGAATATACAAGTTAAATCGAGAAGAATTTGATCTAATGGGTATGAATTTAGTGCTCAATTGTGACCAAATATGAAGAAGATGACCATTTGAAAAGTTTAAGAAATTAAAAAATTGATATATTTTATTTTTTATTTTTTTAGCACTTAACTTCGTACGTGGCACTAAAAAAATGATGTGGAATTCCACGTGTAATTGCGTCCATTACACACACACTGACCGGAGGAGAAAAGGGCTTAAAATGTTGTGTTCTGATGCGTTTAAGGGTCTAGTTGGCAAAGTGATGAGTATGTTCAACTGACAAACGGAACCAAGTATAGGGGTCTCTCAGGTCATTCCACCTTTTTGATTCATATCAACTTCACAATTGTTCCTGTGTTCTTTTAATGTTTCGATATGTTTTGGAATGCTTTTATTTGAGTAGGTGATATGTTAGAAACATCATCTCTAGGTAGGAGTAAGGTCTAATATGGAGACTAACCTCTTTTGAGTTCCAAAAGTTTTTGAGAACCGGACTTTTTGATCTGTTTGCTTGGAAGAACATGCATTTTAATTAGACTTTGGATTTATAATTCGTATATAGCGTGAATCTGAATTAGTTAAATCGATAAATTTTGACTGTTTAATAGGTTTAAAGAAAAGTATAGGGTGCATATGTTCAAACTTATTTTCATAGCACACGTTATATATGTGATCTATGTACTAGAAGATTATCTTCTACTTTGACATGAATCTTATTACTTGAATTAGTGACTTCTAACTATGTGATTGGTGTAAAAAAAATTAAAAAATTGGTGCGTGTAATCTATCCTCTTTAATTATTATTTATTTGACATGAATTCAAATTAATATAATGGATAAATTTCGATAGCTTGTTGCATGTGGTTAGAGCCGTCAAAATGGGTTTAGCCCATGGGGCCGGCCCAAACCCAACCTCTTATTGGGGTAGGGTTGGGATGCAATTTTTCATGCCCATTTGAAACTAGGGCTTATAAGCCTAATTCATATAAGTTTTTGGCCCTTGAGGCTTGATGAGGGCTGGGCCGGGGTCGGCTCATGGGCCAAAACTATTTATTTAAGGGTAACTTAAAACAATCTCACTAGTATATGAGTTAATCACTTAAATGCACGTTATATTGTAAAATTGCGAAACTTACTAGATTTTGATACTTCCAAATACATGTACTCAAATTTAGGTTAATTTGTTCTAGATACACTCTATCCAAGTGGATTCGCATGTATCTAGTATACATAGACAAATCCCGCACCCTCGCCTCCCTCTCATCTCTCTCGCGTATTTGGGATGCATCACAGTAGATACATGTATCTCGTGTATTTAGTATCCTAGATACATATATGCTAATCACACTAGATTTTTGCTAGTGTTATTGAAACAACACTATTGTTTGTCATATTTGATTTGAAAATCTTCTCCATTTTTTTGATATTATAGAATTTTAAGTTTGAAAAAAAAAAGGGGGGTTAGCCCGCTCCAGCCCTCGGTCCTTTTAGGGTTGGGTTGGGTTGAGCATTTTCAAGCCCTTCCAAATGAAGGGCCGGCCAGGCCTAGCCCATCAAATTCCTCGACCCACAAGGCTTGGACTAGCCCTTTTTGACAACTCTATATGTGATTATGAAAGAAATGTGTGAAGGATAGGATTTGTTATAAATAACGAACTATTTTCCTTTCTCTAAGCTTTATTATTTATAGGTAAAAAGGTATGAAAAATACTCCAATTTTGACCGAAGTTGCTGTTACGATATCAAACTTTATGGGAGGACCTTTTACCCCCCCTGAACTATTTAATAGTGTATTTTAAAGGTATATATGTGCCCACGTGGGCATCATAAATATTGCATAATTATAAATAGTAAGTGTCCACGTGGACACATATATACCTTTAAAATACACTATTAAATAGTTCAGGGGGGGTAAAAGGTCCTCCCATAAAGTTTGATATCGTAACAGCAACTTCGGTCAAAATTGGAGTATTTTTCATACCTTTTTACCTATAAATAATAAAGCTTAGAGAAAGGAAAATATAGGAAGAGTGGAATAATTAAATTTATAAATGGTATCCTATGTACCACTTCCTTGTCCTTAAAAGATACATAATTAGGATTATACTGAAGCAATATGATTTAATTTGTTCAAACAAGTCAAATCACCCCAATTTAATTAATTACTAGTGTACTTATTCGTGCTTCGCACGGAATTGAATATATTTTTTAAATAATTGATGTCATTAATTGACTATTTTTTAACAAAAAGTGTATTAAAAATACAAATTAAGTCACGGTCTTGATATTGTCTATTCAGAAAATTGCTAGAAAGATATTTTCAAACTTTAATTTCCACTTGACATTGCCAATAAAAAGAAGAAAAACATAAAAAAGTATCTTAAGAAAAAAAAATTGATTTTATAACATTACATCAGAGATTATACTTTGCAATAGAAAATAAAAGAATTGAAACGCATAGTATATAATAAAATGTGTATTTATAAGAAGACATGATGTCGTTAGTAATTTGATGTGTACTTATCTACTCGATTATATAAAAATTATCATACAATGACAAAATATTAAATTTTTTAGAGTACATGAAGTGTCAAGTTGTAGAAAGGTATACCAAGAGTTGGATCAATGTTTGTCCCTAACACATGCAGAGGAGTGGAAGAGTTTTATAACATTAATCTAATTATTATTGTAGTTATCACTAAAAAAATAATATATGAAAATAACTCCCTTTTTAATGTGAAAAATTAAAATAGATAATTTTTACTTTAAATAATTACAAGTTCAATACATATTAATCACAAATGCACATTTATTATAGCATAACTATAAAATAACTTTTCATTATATATGTACACATAAATGAGAATTATTTCTTCATTCTTTTCATTAAATAATTTATTTATTAATTAAAAATACTAAAAAGATGGTTTATTAATTTATTTATTTTTTGATTGATTTCTAGTATGATAGACCATATCATATATTTTTAGGGGCAATAATATCTAATAGCCATGAGAAATGTACCATAGCTAATATTATACCTTTCAACAATGACAGAAATTTAGAATATTAATTAGAAATTGACAAGCAGATACACACATGTAAAGGAGTGGAAGAGTTTTATAACATTAATCTAATTAACATTGTAGTCATCACTAAAATATTTTAATAGATGTTAACTATTCAAAAGACAACTCCTTCTTTAATGTGAAAAATAAGATAAATGATTTTTACTTTAAATAATTATAAGTTAAATATATATTAATCACAAATGCACATTTATAATATCATAACTAAAAAATAACTTTTTATTATACATGTACAGATAAATGAGAATTTATTCTTCATTCTTTTCATTAAATAATTTATTTATTAATTAAAACTTTTAAAAATACTAAAAAGATGGTTTACTTATTTATTTGTGATTGATGTCTAATATGATAGACCATATAATATTTTTGTAGGGGCAACAATACCTAATAGCTATGAAAAATGTACTATAGGTAATATTATACGTATCAACAATGAAAAAAAAAAGAATTTAATTAGAAATTGACAAACATATACACACGAAAACACAAACAAAAATGTGATACTTTTCATCTTCATTCATTCGCATAATAACAATGTTAGTAGATATATCAAAATAAAATAGAATAATATTAATTGAAATCAAAAGAATACATTAATGAATCTTCAAAATCTTTGGAAGTCATTCAAACGTTTATACTAATATGACCATCTATTTTGATGAATCTTCCAAGATAATTAAGTTTTTTTTTTCATTTTGATGAACTTGTACCAAACTAATGTGAACATCTCTATGATGAATCTTTGAAAAATATGTCTATGATCTTTATCAAAGTGAAGACCATATCATGACATTAGAAGTACATGAAAGATGAAAGAAAAAGAAAGAATGAAAAAATGGAAATGAACATTGAACATCTCTAAAGATATTGTTATTTATAGATTGGGTAAACCATAACAATAGTTAGAAAGAAGTTGAACATGCATGTTATTTAAATAGATGGAGGTTTTTTGTAACTTATTAGACATGATTAGAATAGTAAATATGATTGAATTTTTTAAATTAATAAACAAATTATTTATTGAAAAAATGAACAAAAAAACAAAAGAAGAAGAAAAAAGATAAATAGAAATGGAGGCCATAGAAAGGTGTCACATCACCTTCTCACCTTTTCTATGTTTCTTATATATATATATAGATTACTCCATAAATTTAATTTTTTCCATGCATTATAAATACTTTATTCTTAACCAAAGGCTTCTTAGATTCGAATTGCCTTGGTTCTACACTATACATTAGTCCCTATGAATAACATATTTTGGTTGCACTTTGAACACTATTCAAGATATTATCTTTCGGTGTAGCAAAAAAAAAAAAGATGATAACAACTCGTTTATGGTTGGATTATATTGATTGAAAAAATCTTAGAGCATGTTAGGATTGGCTTAAAAGTTTGTCAAACTTACTTTCAAGTCATTTTTAGTTTTTAGGAGTGTTTGACAAAGTTAAAAATAACTTAAAATAAATTTAAAATGACTTAAAAAAAGTTAAAAGGAAACTAAGCAAATACCCCATAAAAATAAAATAATTATAAATATATACCCTTTACATTCATATTCCACTAAATAATTACAGTATATACCCGCAAACTAATTTTGCTTAACTGATACTAAATAGTATCATATACTGTATTGGTATTGTTAAAGCTGATAATTTGCTTAATTGATACTAAATCAGTATATATATATATAAGAGTAATTTTTGAACAATGAAGTAGTTCTTATACCACAACAATATACATAATGAGTAATTTCTTGACAAGAAACCTTAATGATACAATAACAATAAACGGAAAAAACTTACCCGCACCGGGTGTTTACACCAAACACATGTTAATTAATTAAGGTTAAATAAAATGAACTATAGATTTAAACACATGGCATGCATGTATTGTATTGGTGTATACACCCGGTGTGGGTAAGTTTTACCCTACTATATATTATTATAGTATCATTGACTAATGAGTAATTTCTGAACAAGAAACCTTAATAATATCAATATACTTATTGATTTAGTATCAGTTAAGTGAAATTATCAACCTTAATGAAGAGGGGGGGGGGGGGGGTATGAGCTCTAATTATTTATGAGAGAATGAGTATTTCTTGAATTATTTTGAATTTGGGTATGAACATGAAATTATTTTGGGTTTTATGACCCATTTATATAGTTTTAGTTAAACAGCAAAAGTATGACTCCTCTTACTTTTTATTTTTTACTTAAAAATCATTTAAAATTAGATTTTTATTTTTAACTCAAAAGTTACTTTTATTTTTCAGCCTATCCAAATGGTGGTGGAAAAAATAAAATCGAATGTCACACAGACATACATGATAATTAAGGAGGTGTGGGGATAATTAGGGGTGCACTTTTACTAAATATGGATTTGAATGAGTCCGTTACTAAAACCTCAAGCATTACTTACGAGAACCTCATTTTTTTGTGTGTAAATTTCATATATGACATATATTATAGTACTATTTTCAAGTTATAGCAGTAGATGTAGACTTTTCAAGCTATAGCATTAAAAAATTTCAGGTTATAACAAATTTACAAAAAAAAAGAAATGTTTTATTAATTGGAAAAAACTTTAAAATAAAATAAAAAGATAAACGAAAATTTTAAAAAAAACGGAATTAGAAAATAATAAAGTAAAAAAACTGAAAATTAGTGGCATGTAATTTAATTTGAACTTATTGTAGATAATTAATGATTAGCATGAAATAAGGAATCCAAACAAATTAACCATATTTTTTATCCTTAATTCACTCAAAATCAGTTAAAATAAAATAAAAAATCAGATCATATCCTTTTTTTCTTCAACATTTCTCTCTCTTAATTCTTCGGCCTAAAAAATTACCACAATCGAGTAATTGAAGGTTTTTTTCATTGAAAAAAAATTGATTTTATTGAGATGGACAATTACGTATCAATTCTAATTAAACATGGTGGAAGATGGGATCATTCGGGTTAGTATTTATTATTGTTTAGTGTTTGTTTTTAAATTACATTGAAATAAAAAAAAATATTAAACTGTAAATCGTCTCTATGTTTAAGATGATATCATTACTTGTTAACTGTTGTGAAATGTATAATATTAGTGATTTTCTGAATTTGTGATTGTTTTGTGTATTTTTTTCCTTAAAGTATAAAGTAATTGTATATTTATGAATGAATTTAATAGAATTATTGGAAAGAAATTTGTAAGAAAATGTGTTTCGTAAGATGTAAAAAAAGTTATTTGGATTTTTGACGAATTGTATAACAAGTGTTTTAAGTTGGTATTAAATTATAAATTTTAGTGTGTTATATTAGATGTTGTCATTTCTGAAGTAATTAGTGAGTTAGAAATGAATTATTTGGTACGATAAGATATAGATATTTGTAATGTATGATTATTTGTTGTATGAAATGTGTATTAAGTGAGTTTGAAAGTTGTTATGAAATAAGCTGTCTTAATGATATATGTATGAAATGTATATTAAGAAAGTATGAAATTTGTATGAAAGCGTGTCCAGTAATCTGGAAAAAAAA
>NW_006239277.1:156222-181600 GCF_000226075.1 Solanum tuberosum | reverse complement strand
AGATTAAAGAGAGAGAAAATTACATGTTAAAATATACGGTCATAAATTTATTTTTTTAAAATAATTAAAGGCCCCAATAGTCATTAATAAATAAAAGTTATTTGAATAAGTTAAAATATCCCTTAAAAGGTGTAATAGATAATTACAAATTGATTCTCTCTCATTAATATTATTTATCTCACCTATTGATTATATAAAAGGAACTGCAATCAATATAATTAAATAATTAATAATATAAAAATATAAAAAGATTAATCATTTAATAAAGTAAATTTTAATTAATTTTTAAATAAAGTTAAATTTAATTGATATGTTATAACCCGTAATTAAACTGTTATAAGTAAGAATTTTTTAAAAGTAGGTTTAAAACTCGTAATATTGTCTCTTAAATGTGTATATGGTGTGATTTTTCCTTTTTTTTTACCTAAGGGTAAATAGAGAGGAGGGTGTGGAGAACCCTGTTCTTTCTAATTGAAATTGACACACGTAAGTCCAACACCACAAGTTGGTTATGCACTGGAAAAGCATTTCGCTACCACCTATAGAGGCGTATCTAGAATTTTGAGATAATGGATGCATTATTACAAAAAGTTGATCTAAGATATAAATTTGATCGGTTAAATATTTGGGTTTTTACTAATGAAAACCGTTAAAATTTTAATATTATAAGTCCAATTATATATACCAAAAGTGCTAACAATTACCACTAAGAGAAGTGTTATCTAATTTTAGAAAGAAAAATAAAACAAGATAACTATAAAATTCAAATTTCTAACCTCACGTAGAGAGGTGCACCAAGTATTATCGCTTTATGTAATATTTCGAGTGTGAATTCACACACATCTATATTTCAATATTTTTTTAAAATATAACACTATCATATAGGATCTCAAAATGGAAGTATGGGTTCCCGTGACCCCTTCATACGCCTTTGGCTACATGACACATAGGAAACAAGAAAGTAAATGGGCCAAAAACTATAGCATACAGTGGCGGACCTAGAATTTTGTTCAAGTGGGTTCAAGTTACAAATAATCATGGCAACGATCAATAATAATAATTATCATTTTTTTTTTAATTATATCCTTAACAAGTTATTTTGAGATAATATTCCTAACAAAAAATATACTCTATTAAATTTTTATCTACTTACAAGAAAATTTTCCACATATTTTCAATTTAACAAGCTACTTATTACTCATATATATAAGACTAAAACTATAACAATTTTGAAAACCATAAATAAATAAAAATTAGTAAAATAATAAATAAATAAAAATGCACTATCCTAACTTTCGTGTATACCAAGTAAAAAGGAAAATAAATACATAATTTTGTATACTTCAAAAAATAAAACTAAGTACTACTCATCCGTTTCATAATAATTGTTTATTTTACTAAAATTAGTTGTCCACCTTACTAAATCAAGAAAGCATTAATCAAAATTTTCATATATTATCCTTGTAATTAATTCTTTTTGAAAGTGTTCACATTTATTTGTAAAATTCGCAATAAGTTTTTAAGGGGTGGATTAGTAAAATTATTTTCTTCTTAATGATTTCTTAATATGCATGTAAAAAAGAAAATGATAAAATAATATGGATCGGAGAGAATATTTAAAACTATGAACTTATTGTCTAAATTATTGACAATTTTAAATAATTCTCAAATACAAACATTAAAAAAAAAAAAACTTAACTAATAAATTTAGAATATTACTGTTGTTATTTCACATGACCTAGAAGTCTAGATCTATAATAGTCTACATTTGTTAGTTAATTTTAAAAAGGAAAAGTATCAAGAAAATACAAAAAAGAACAAAAAGTTATGCCTTAACTGAGGTTCGAACTTGGGTTCACGGCACGAAAATGAACCCATTCACCACTGATCCACGCCATTCATTGTGTAAAGAGTGGGTTCATTTTAGTTATATCAACGAACTTACAATTAATTTATATATGTAAAATACAAAAAATTTCGATGAAGTGGGTTCAATTGAACCCACTTGAACCACTGTGGGTCCGCCCCTGATAGCATATATACTCTTATGCCCAAGTAAGATGGTGTAAATAACCCAATTGTTACTGCTAAATAAGTGAAAAGAAAAATACTACTTGTATTTGTTAGTTTCTCTTCATTTACCTTTTCTTGTTATTCTAGTGTTTTGCTTATTTTTGTTTTATAACGCGTTATCAACGTAAGCTTATGTCATTTTGAGCAAATACTTCAAAAGTATCAAAGTCATTTTTTCCGTTTATTTTGTCTAATTATTTTTCATTCACTAATTACTTAAAGGTCAAATATATTCAGTCAAACATCAAAAGATAAATATTAGTAAAATTTATTAATAATCAAGAGACAAAAAAAAAAAGAAGAGGCAAAATACATAAATAGACATTTACGTTTAATCTCAATCAACATTTAAACACTTAAACTTTGAGTATCCACATCTAAACATCTCAACTCGTCTAAATTATATTAGTTGAACGCTTTAACTTACAAAATAATTATTTATACACCTTCAAAATTTATATATCACTTCAGCATAATATCGAATATCTACCGAACACAACATAGATAAATTAAAATGTGTTAGTTAAATTATCAATCAAAATCAAAATCAACATGATGTGTCTAGATGTACACTCTCAAAAATTAAAATACTTACTTACCAAATGAGGTCAAATTTGAATGTTTGTCTATCCCGATTTCAAAACCACAAATGAAATGAGAGGAAAAAATCTTATGTGGTGTAAATGTAATTTACAAAAGTTTGTATTTTCATGGTGGTGGACCATGAATATGTCAACAACGGTGCACTTCGCACGCAATTCTCACACAAAATCTCAACTTTGTTAACAGCACAAACACTTTTGCACATCTCCATGCACGATCTTCCTATCTTTATTATTCACTATAAATAATAATCGCCGAATCAACGCCATTTTTATACCTTCATTTGATTCATCTTCTTCGTCGGTGTTGCGGAAAACCCTAATTTGAAATTGGAGAAATACAAAAATGTCGTGGTTAAGATCAGCTATGAACAAAGCAGTGGAGGTTGGAAATAGCAACCTCACACGCACTGTCAGAAATTACGCCGATTCCGTTGGTCACGCAGTTGCTGAAGGAGCCAAAATTTTACAGGATCGCATTGTAAATCTCCTTACTAATTAATGTTCATTTCAGTTTTTTTTTTCTGATTTTTGAGCTTAAATTTGTGCTAGAGTCAAATTTAGAAAACATACTGCAGTTTCCTTTTTTTTCCTTCCCATATATGGATACGAACTGGTGCTCTGCCGTTTATTGTGGAAAATTTGCTGTATTTTAACAGTTGCCGAGGGCGTCAAAATCTTACGGGATCACATTGCAAATATCCTTACTAATCAATGTTTATTTCATTTGTTTTTCTGCATTTCGACCTAAAATATGTGCTAGAATCAAGTACAAAACATAGTGCAGTTTTCCTTCTTTTTCCTTTAACCGCTTAGACTTGAACTGGTGCTGTGGTTTAAATTGTTGACTCTTAACTACTAGACGATTTCCTTAGGGATGAATAAGGAGTGCATTTAAGTGATATCAGTAATTCATAGTTGTCCAAATGTGAAAGGGGAGAAAATTTGCTGCATTTTTACACAGTGCATTTCAGCATTTGTATAGGAGAATTAGAAGGAGAAGCTGGTGAAGTAGTCTGATGAGAATTGAAACGGTGTGCTGGTTGCAAGTCATTATATTAGGAGTCGAGCAATTAAATTTGAAGGAAATAGATTTTGTAGAAGAATGGATTGGTTTGGAGAAATGATTTGATTATTATTGGGAGGGATTGTAGACGGCTGGGTGGTAAATTCTTCTTATAAAAGAATCAGCTTTATGATAAATTGAATTGCAGAAGAACAAGGAAAAGGAATACACAGTTTGCACGAGCCTTGTCCTCCGCAGAGTTCAGCAATAGCAGACTACAGAAACTAATACTAACTGAATGCAAGTATTAATATCAATCAGAGAAAATAAACAAATGCATCTAAATAATTTGTTTGCTTTGCTGATACATCAATTGTAAAAGAGTTTAAAAAAAAATATTTGGTTGGAAAAAAGTAAGAAATGCTACACGGCTATCACATATAAGCACAAAGCTCAAATAGTGCTCAATTAATAAAATGTTTTGTAAACTGAAGGAACTATCCATTCTATGTCTAGGAACCCTTGTGATTGCACTACATTTCTTTATGTGAAGTAAAGAAATCATTGCTAATTGGTTTGTTTATGACAGGGGAATAGGAACTTCAAAAGCTTTAAACAGACGGTCCAAAGATTGGAAGAAGCTTCTATTTCCTGCAAGGGACCAGAGAGAGTTCAGTTAATGAAAAGGTGGTTAGCTGCACTTAAAGCAATTGATAACATGTCAGAGGTTTCTGTTGAAGATAAAGAGAAGAACAATGAGCAGCAGCATCCTTCCGAGGAACTAAGAAAACAACCACTGGTGAGTAGATTGATCTTGAATGCTGTTGCTTTGTTATCTTTCTCCTATTACCATGAAACAGGATTGAATTTGTTCCTTGTTGACACAATTTCTCTATTTTTGTCTTTTAATTGCACATGAGAGAAAAACGATCTTAGTAAACTAGTTTTTTCTTCCTTTAAGATTACTCTGTCTTATACACCATGCAGTTTGGATGCTTTTTTCACCACTCAGATATTCAGATGAGGTGAAAAGATAAATGTTCTAACAGTTTGTATTCATTGATTTTCTTTGCCGTTGTTTCATCTTATTGAATTGTCTTTTGAATGTTGATCTCAGTGTCTATTGTTCTCATTCATCATGGTTCTTTTGCTGCTTTTTAAATCTTTGCTCTTTCATCCATCTCTATCTGTTATTTTAAAATCAGTAAAGCAGCCTCTGACTTCACTTTGTCCTGTATCCTGCAGTTATGGCTATTATTATCCTATTGAATTAACTTGTGCATAGTATCAGATTAATGCCCCTTGATTATGTACGCATCATGCACCAACTAGATTCACGTACTTAGCTGTTGCCTGTTGCAGCATCAAGACACACTATAAGGAATCGTCCTGTGAGTCATTGGTGAAGCAGTGAATATTTGAGTGTAGCCTCTGCATTATGTGCAAAATTTAATTTTAGAAGAAAATGTGGATCAGGAATCAGATTTTACTTTGAGCTGCTTTTGTCGTGACAAGCTTTATATGAGTTTTGCTGCTTCTAATGTGGGGATTCTTGCTACCTTTTCATGAGCAGTGTATGAAAGATTTTTTTTTTTTGCCTTTTGTTAGCATTATCTACTTGTTGCGAAAACAATCATCTCAAATCATTGCTGATTTTTAGCTTGGACTAGGAAGAGATAGCACAATGATCAATACCCTCCACTTCAAATGATAAGATTGGAGAGTTTGAGCCACTGAGGGAGTAAAAGTAGGAATTGGCCACTGTAGGGTTCTTGGATAGGGGTTCTTCTGCATGGAGTTTACCATATCAGAAAAAAATATTCTGATTATTTAGATTGTTGTCTGCCTCTTATCTTATTTTAGTTACAGTCCATTTCTTTATACTTTTGTTACTTAGACATGGAGCAAACACAATCATGGAATTTTGGTGTTCTTTTGTCTTTTGCATACCTCTTCTTTGCTTGTTGATGCCATTGCCGTTCATCCTTCAAAAATTGCATTCGCAATATTTGGTTTCATGCAGATTGACTTAACCTATATGTATAATGTTATAGGTTCTCTATTACGATTCGGAGATGGGCGGTGAGCCACTGAACTTCCGTGATGTCTTTCTCTATAGTAAAGCTTTGGAGGGCATATTGATATGTATGGTATGCTACGTTTCTTAGTCCCGCTTGCTTTCGGCAAAGAAGTTGCAATTACTTTTGGCTTTTCCTGTAACTATTGTTCCTGTTTCACTTTGGTTCAATTTTGATCTTCATGATTGCTTTAATCTTTTCAAGAAATGTTACAATTATTGTCTCATTTGAGCAAAGACACCTATGGAGTGTTTTATTTATACAATATTTAACAAAAAAATGTTGTATTTGGCTGACTATACCTCTGGAGAAAAGTTGGTGCTTTATGTTTTGTCCGCCAGATTATCAAATATCTTTTGGTCTTGGACATTTCACATGTACTTTGCTTGTCGTGTGGATCTCAAATTGCTTTTCACGTATGTTCACTCTTTTCTGTGATTCAGATTCTTGAAGCGCCAAACGAAGAGGAAATCTCTCTCCTTCTTGAATTATTTGAGTGAGTTCTTTTACTATCATAGTCCATGAGTATATGATTTTCATAGCATGCAATGTGATTTTGATAACATGTAATTAAAGCGTTCTTCCAGTACGTGGTATGTGGGGAGTGGGTACAGTTATTGACTGAAACTTTACTGTGTTTGGTCACATGCAGACTCTGTCTCACTGGGGGAAAAGCGGTTCACAATGCAATAATCAGCAGCATCCAAGATCTGGCAAAAGCTTTCTCAAACTACCAAGACGAAGTATTGGTAAGGGGACAATCTTTCCATCTTTAATAAACATATGCCATAACTGATAAGGTCTTGATTTTGGCGGCTCTCTATTAAATCCATTGACAGGTAAAACGTGAGGAGCTATTGCAGTTTGCAGAAAGTGCCATCACAGGGTTGAAAATTAATGCGGATCTCGGAAGGTATTACTTCTTATAACACCTAAAATTTTGACCTCTTTTTTATGTGAACCCCAGGGTTGGAGCTAATTATTTTGAAGTGGAATTTCCTTCTTGTTTTCAGAGCTTTGGCTGAATGCACTTAGTTTCCTTTTTCTTTAGTCGACGAGTAACTGCATCTTATTATCTTATGATAAGTGCATCTTATTGAGTCGAAAGGCAGGAAAGCTCCTGCTAACTTAATTTATTTAGGATGGAAAAGAAACAACAATACATTTAAGTATGGCGTTTGTCAACCTTTCAAAGAAATGTATTTTTAAACATAAGCTATCTTATTTCCTTTTGATTCCTTCTATGTAAATGAAATGATAGTTGTAGAGCCTTCCAAGAGTGAAAAAAGGGATTCATACTGTATCAAAAGACATTTCCCTTCTGTGTTAAGTTTTGGAGTAACAGGGAATATCAGTTTTTTTTTTTTAATTATGATATGGTAGCCTAGGTATAGCGAAGTAGCCAATCCTTGAAACCTGATCTAGAAATCATTTGAGACTTTGTGATCTTAAATTTGTTTTATGATCTAATTCTATCCTAGACATGCCATTTATGTAAAAGACAGCTCATTTAAAGGACCTTCTTATCAAGCGAAGAATTCATTTTGACCATTTTAAAACAATTATTAATGATGGTAAAATACAGGTCACATGTTTGTTTTTCTGCCATCTTAAATATTCTATTGTTACGTTGTGGGAAGGGAGGAGGAAAGGGGAAGGGGATGCCACTTGTGATGTTCGAACCTTTCACTTACTTTTGAAGTTGAGGGTGCTTGGAAGTGAGCTACCACTCAACCCCTTGATATTGTGCCATCGGTATCTGCTTTCGGCCTAAGGTTTTTGGTTTGGTTGTAATAAATGCTTTCCACCTGCAGAATTGATGCCGAAGTCTCCTCATTGAATAAACAACTTGATGAAATAAAAGCAGTAAAGGACGCAAGTGGGGATCATGAAACAATATCCAAAGAGACTGCGGCTTCAATAGAGGTGAACCAGATTGGTGTTCTGTTTTTTCCTTTTTGTTGCTCCATCTACCCTATTTTATTAAGCACAATCAAACTGGCATGGGACTAAGAAGTTAAATTTGAACACATGTTATATAAGCAGTAGAATGAGAAACTATTTTAGTGGTTAAAGCTGGAGTAATCGATGAATTACCAATCATGATTTAACCTTAAATTGTTAAATGAGTTTCGATAAAGTCTTATAAAATGTTGTTACACAGAAACGCAACCTCCTCCCTAGGAGGTGTGCTTTTTCTCTTGGCTAGCTGCTAGAGGGGTGATTTTGATAGTGGAAAATCTTAGAAATGGAAGGTTGGTGTTATATGTGCAAGGAGGTGGGTGAGGACATGAATCATCTTCTTATACATTGCAATTTTACCATGAGGTTATTGTGGGGGACATGGTTCGGTGGTTTAGGATTTCTCGGGCAATGCCAAAAACTGTGAAAGATTTGATGTCTTGTTGGAGGAGCGGGAGGAGGAGATGTAGGGCATGGAACGTGGTTCCTCTTGCGATGATGTGGGTTGTTTGGAGAGAGAAATAGGAGAGCTTCTGAGTGGATAGAGTCGAGTTTTATTCAGTTGAGGAGTAGTCTCTGGTCACTTATTTTCTTTTGGTGCACCCATAAAGTTCCATGTGGTTGGAGTTTGTAGAGAATCACGTCTTTTTGTAAATCATTTACTTTTTGGTATACCCTTTGTAGACGGACAGATTTTTGGCCATTATGAATGAAATACAGTTACCTGATCAAAATAATAAAATAAAATGTTGCTACTTGGATGAAAAAACCGGAATGGATCTGGGAAAGTGGTGTTTTACATATGTTAGTATTTGGTATACATAATTGGTTCATTTATAAAATGGAAATGTTCTCCATAGACCATAACAGAGGAACACATGGAGTATTCAGGCGATCCTCTCCATTAATATCCATAATCTGATCAGTCGTTCAGAATTTCCAAATGTGGTCTTACCCTGTGTTCTAAGATGGTAGCATATGTTTCACTTCAGAGAAGAAGAATACTTCACTAGACAGGCTTGACGAGTTATTATCTTTCTGTAGGCCTTACCTAGAAGGAGATACTGCATGAGATTCATTTTCCATTGCATCAGCCATCAGGAATGGACTTCTATACTTTTAAAATAATTGATACATAAGTGTGTTAAACTTACCACAAACATATAATTCTCAAAACCTTGTTATTTTATGAATTAGCTTATTGAAGATGGATGTTGCATTAGGGGCTTTCATTAATCTAGCATGATAAGAGACCAAAATGAATGAAATTTTCCTAGCACTGCATATATCAGGCCAACCTACTTGTCTTTTGTAATTAGAAGTTTATGACATAATTGAATAACCATTGCATTTTTCCAATAGGCTCTGAAAGCGGCACTTGCTCATATTCGGGTCTGCTCCAGATTAGAAGGGCTTTTACTGAAGAAAAAATATCTTAAATACGGGGACTCTCCGGAAGTCCATTCTCAAAAGGTATATTATCCCTTTAAGTTTAATCTGATCATGCTTATTTTCTGAAACAAAAGGCCTGATCTCCCTTCTTGGGGTGCATCATGCTTCTTTTCTGTTTCATATGTTGTCCTTCAAAAACTCGATATATCATATATGTGATGAGTATTAGTGTTTGCAAGTCTCTGGAATGTTTTCCCCAAGGTGATATTGTCTGCCTGCATATATTTTTACGCCTTGGGTTGTCTGTCTCGTATGTTTTGAAATATTTCTTCTTAAATTTTCTTTTGAATATTTGATTAGTACTTACATAGTTTTTTTTTTCTAATTTAGTATTCATTGTCTTCAATATTATATGGGCCTAGATATCTTTATGCTCAAACTCATGATCGACTTTTTTGTAAAGCATGCCATTGTTGGCATAGTTTACCATATTTAAATTTTTACTTATGAGTGATTCTGGTTTCATTGGAATCTTTCCTTTTCTTTTCCTTTTGGGGATTAGTGTTCTACACTTTTTTGATGAAGAGCTTAGTGTTCTACTGAGTCTGTGCTACTTCTACAACTACATTTTGTGAAATAGTTGCTTCGCTTCTTCCCTCACTATATGTTGGGATAGAGTATGGTGGATATCAAGACAGCTCTTTTCAGTTGTTAAATCAATCTTTTCACTTTGTTTTATGTGCCAATATACTTGAAAGTATAAGGTCAGCATGTCCTAGTTACTTTAGTTCTCTGAAAGCATCATTCTTTTGATAATTTATCTTTGACTAAATTTTATTAACACAAAGACCAGTGGAATTGATGAGGCTAGCAAATATCCATCCCTCTACACAAATACTACGTGCTTTGCATCTTCCACAAGATTCAAGCAATATTCAACTATTTGCAGGTTGATAAGTTGAAGCTCCTATCCGAATCTCTTGTTAGCTCCACCAACAAAGCTGAAAAGGAGATCTCAGATGACAGGTTAAAACTGCACATTTCAATTTCTGTCTGTGACTTGTTTAAAGTTGACAAAGCTGTAAATTATTTGATTAGTCACTTACAAGGCCAAGACCTTGGCCTCATATAGTTTCTTTTAGAATTTTTCATCTTTTATTTATTTAATTTGTTATGATGGTGGTGTCCTGGCCAGCTTGCGTGTACACTTCCTGTCAGCATAGGTACCAAACAACTCTGTCCACCAAGGCTAAGGCATATGAGAAGAAATCCCCGAGTACTTTTTGCCTCCACTGGGGTTTGAACCTGATACCTCATTGTTCTCTTCCCATTCCATTGATCACTAGGCCACACCCATGGCGCAAACTTTTTTCATCTTTTATTTGTATTGCATTGTGGTGTAATTGCAGGGTAACTCTCCCTCAAGTGCATAGGAGGTGAATGGAAAGTGCTTGATTCTTGAGTACAATTTAGATCCTTTATAACCCTAAAAGGAACCTTTGTATCACCATCTCTGATACATTTATAGATAAAGCGCAATGGCCTCTTTTTTGTGAAATTACTTGGGTTTTCTGCTTGGGGGATTGATATTAAGTTAGCATGGTTCTGTATAAGTTGATTTGATAATTTGGAACGAACACTTTTGGTAAGAATGACTAATAACATCATTTATCCTGGGGAAGTATTTGCATCTTGGTTAAAAACACTTATTTTACTTTTCTGAGGAACTGAATTTAGAGTTTGATTACCCTTCATGTGAGTAGTTCTGTTCTGTATGTGTTCATGATGGAAACTCGCCTTAGAAAGGCTTGAAAGAAGAGTTTTTGCTTTTTTAGAAGTTTTCATCTAATATCTTGCTAGATAATTCTTCTTAAAAAATATCTTACTAGATTACTACGCCTCTTTCCCAAAAAAAACTGTTTGGCTCAGAGAAGCTGGGCCTACCCTTGTTGAGAATAGCATCGAAATTACTGGGCTTGTCATAAACCACAGAAGCTGGACCTACCAGTGTAGCATGAATTTTAAGTGGTTAATAGGACAGCTGGTCTGGCTACTTGTACTTGACCTGATGAATCTAATTTGTTGGTCCTTGTGCAAAGGATGTTGGACAATTGAAACTGCTTCTCTTTAATATAAGTTCTGTTTTCTGTGGCAAATCAAAGTATCTCAATTGAGTTGGTTTTATATAATCATGTATTTATTTGTAGGGATTATCAGCATGAAATATCTGATGATTTCATGTACAGTAATATTGTAACACCTTATTCCTTCTATACAATGATGACTTGTATCAAGTGTTTTATGCACTTCTTATTGGAAAAATTGCTAAATGTCTATCGACATATCTAATCTTTCTATTGCCATTTCTTACTGTGGCAGAATTCAGAAAGAGGAGGCACTAAAATTTCGTGTTGCCAAGACCAGTGAAGTGGGTGAAATAGAAAAGGTAATGCGCGTATAGGAAATTACATTGTTGTTTGAATACTTCATATGTTCCAAATATAGTTACATAAAAGACATGGGTTTTCCATGCATTTGTTGAAATTTCCTGATGTGGCTGCTTTTGATTTGTAGTTATACACTTAATACTTTTAGTTTACAAAAATAAATAAAGAACTTCTAAGAAGAGAATAAGAAGATGAAATACCCTTTTATACTGTGTCTACTTGTGCTTTGTTCCTCTTTAACATTATTTTTTATAATATTTCCTTGTATTTGCCTCATTAACCTTGACAATTTAGTGAAACCAGTTTGATTTTCTGCCTGGACTAAAAATTTTGAGGTTATGGTTCCTTTGCTTGTGTTTTCAGGAATTAGCAGCTGAGATCTCAGCTCTTCAGAAACAAAGGAATGAGATTGAAGCTCAATTGAAGCAGGTAATCAGTTGGTGGAAGTCATCGCCCATACCTTGTTTTCAAGTATTTTAATCATTTACCTATAAAAATAGAACGAAGCCCCTCTTTCATACAGTTTACAACTAAACATACAAGTTGGACGTTTAAGATGTGTTATCGGAACATATGTGCTACCTTTAAAATCTCTTTTTGTCATATGAACTTCAAGTTGTATCTTGAGTTGAAGGTCTATTAGAAACAACCTCTCTACACTCACAAGGTAGGGTAAGACTGCGTACACACCACCCTCCCTAGACCCCACTTGTTGGATTTCATTGGGTATGCTTTTCTTGGCCTTCAAGTTGTATGAAATTTCATGCTTGTATTTTAAAGGAGAATGCTAGACACTATATTTAAGTTAGATTGATGAAGGCCAGAGACAGATCTACAGGTTTAATATGTTAGATGAAGACAAGGTGTTATGATACCTTTGCCTCTCCCTAATTCTGCAATAATTTTTCATGCTATGCCATTGAGCTTATCAAAGAATAAAAATTCATACAAGTATGATTGCATCAATTGCCTTAATGATATGGGGTGGCATGACGGAGATACAAGGTCTCAGCAAGAAAAATTATCATCTAAGGAAAGCTTCTAACCTTTTGGAACTCAGAAAATGTTAACTAAGGTTCCTTCCTTTTTTTTAGCTTTACTATTTTTTATGGTACACCGAGAATCTTCAATGCCAAACTGATTTTGATTCAAACCCCTTCATTTTATTAAGTAATTTTATAATAAGATATTATTTCAGGGTGAAGCATTAACTATGTTTTTATTATAATCTGCTTTATCAATCATTTCTCTCTATCTCTCTTTGGAACAAAGAATAATAGAATATAATGATGACATTTCACATTTCGCTCCTTTCTAAGTGTTTCCAGCATAGTAGGGGATATGTTTTGGTTAGTTTAAGAAGAGTAATATACCTTCCACAAAAACATTTAGGTTTCTTATATAGGCAAACACTTGACTCTGAAAATGGTGGTGGTAAATACTAAATACTCACTGGATGTTGTGTAGGTTCTGGTGGCATAACCTAAATGATAATGTGATAGTAATGTGGATAAGTGAAATACATAGTTTTTGAGGTTAAATTTTAATGATTATTGACTTGCACCACCTGTTTCCGCACAATTTTTCCCATTATCTCTCTGTTATACCTGTCAAATTGAGATAGTAAAGAAGGTATCCATGATAAGTCTTCACTAACTGAAAAGAGTTTGTTTTCAGTTAGTGAAGACTTATCATGGAGACCTATTTAAAAAAAAAACCTGAAAAGAGTTTGAAATAGTTTTAGTTTTTTTCCATTTTAGTTGTGCTAATTTTCCGTGTCACTGTTCTGATTAAACTGGGTTCTTTTAGGTCAATATCTCCTTGGTAGCAGCTAGTGCACGCCTTCATAATGCCCGAGAAGAGAGGGACCAATTCTATGAAGCTAATGATCAGATTGTTGCTCATTTAAAAACTAGAGTATGTCTTTTATTTGCTTTTGACAATCAATTCTTCTTTTGCTTAGCTTCTACCTCCAGTTCCGAAGTTGTATCCGATATGGATCTCTTTTCTTCTCCTTTACATTTGGCCATGATTTCTCTCCATTGTCGTAGGAAGGCGAGCTATCTAAGTCCATTGGCTCATGTAGAGTGGAAGAACATGTTGTTAGTTCATGGATCAAATTTTTGGAGGATGCCTGGGTTCTTCAGTCCTCCTACACAGAGACCAAAGACAAGGAGGCCAAGTATGTTACAGGATTTACCACATGATCATTCTTCCAAATTTCAGAAAAGAACCTTTTACTTCACCTAATATTATAGTTTTTTTAAATGGTAATACTTGGAACTTGGTATTTTTTTCTTTTTGGTAATTGTTGCTGTCTTGTGTTCTTCTAGAGTTGAATTGGAAAGGCATGAGGATTATTTTGTGAACTTGGTCTTGCAACTTCTCTCTGCTTACGAGGTACTTGTTTGAGAAAGTATTTTATGCCGTCCTTTTTTCTGAGAAAATATTTTAAGTAACTCTTAATCTAATGTGTTGCTTGCACAGAAAGAGTTGAGGCCTTCAATTGATCGTATTAGAAAATATGTGGAAAATTTGAAGAGTTTAGGTGAAGGGTAAGGCCTTTCTTTGGATTCACAACACATTTTTCTGCTCACGTTCTTAATTGTTTATTTTGTTTTCACATAGCAGCTCAGCAAAAGAAGCTGGTCCGGCTTCTGGTGAATCAAAAGCATTGAGCCCTAGGAAAAGTCTGGAGTTGGAGTACCTGGACTATGAAGCCAAGGTAAAAATTGACCGCTCAAGACCAATCTGATGAACATCATGAAATTGGTATTCCTTTTGAGTCACAAGCTTTAATGTGCCTCCACTCTCTGTCCAAGACCTAAATTTAGTGGAGGTCTTGCTCCTTAGTTTGTGATTAGTGTTGAATATTATAACAAGTGCCTTAATTGCCTAGTTTCGAGCAGCTAGACTTTATATTCTAATTGACATTTATGTTTGTGGTACCATCCTAATCTCTGAGGCTTGAAGCTGGTGATCTTCACCTTCCCCTCGTTTTATGAGTTGGAAACCTTCTTTATCCTTCCAAATAACACTTACTCCTTGCTGCTTCTATGTTTCGATATCGAACTGTTTAACATTGAAAAGAACCCAGTGCAGAGGTCAGTTGTTTGGTTTGGTCTCCCCTTTTACTTTCTTCCAACTGTCTTGCAATATCAAGTCTGATTCCTAAGGTATATGTCTCATCATGGTAGTGCAGATTATAACCACCTTTAGTGTAGTCGACAACATGATGGAGCAGTTCTATGCTCAACACGGGAAAGTATCCAGGTTTGTTTGATGCTTTTTCTGTTTCCGGTAGCTTTTATTGGATATCAAGCTCCATCTAGTGATACACATGTTCTCTTTTCACTCAGGAAAGATGATCCAAAGATTAAAGAGCTGTTTGAGAACATTGAAAAATTACGAGAAGAATTTGAATCTATTGAGAGACCAGAACTGGAAATGGAGATCCCGGATGTCCCCACCCAAGAGGGAGATGCTTCATCTCATAAAATTCCTGATGAAAATATATCAGATCCTGCAAAGAAGGCAACAGAAGCCCCTGAAACTGGGACGGGGGAGGAAAACAAATCACCTTCTACCAAAGCAGAGAAGGTATCTGACGCTGCATCCAATAAAATGCCAGACAAAAATGTATCAAGTTCTGCGAGGAAGACAACAGAAGCCCCTGCAGCTGGTGCAAAGGAGGAAAAGAAACCAGCATCTACGAGTGCCGAGCAAATGTATGAAGCAGAGTTGGCGAAATTGGAATCTGAGTCTGGAAACATTAACCAGGATTTCTCTGCAGAAGAGATTGGTGGCTGGGAATTTGATGAACTGGAAAATGAGTTAAATTCTGGGACTCGGGCAATCCCCGAAAAAGATTGAAATACCTAATGACAAAACTTGGAAATCTTCTATCCATGTCTAATAATGTCTGGATGTAGTTTCATGTATTTATTCTGTGTAAATTCGCGAACTTGCGGAACTGCATTTCATTTCAGAATCATGTAGAAACTTTGCTAGGATGATAATATTCAAATGTAGTCGACTAGACCGGGGAAGCCTGAGAATATTTACTCACAGGTTCAGATTTTATTTGCGTAATTCTTAGATTTTACGTTATCAGTCTCCTATTTGATGACTTTATCTAAAAATTATTAGCTTGTCTGTGCATTTTTCCTTCTTTCTTTTTTCTTTTAATCTGGTGTGATATGTTATACCATTTAGTAAGCATGCATATTTTGCTGCATCATATATACAGAAAATGTTGAGTAAGGGTCAGTGTCGAGGGTCAATTGGAAACAACCTCTCTACACCACAAAGGTAGGGTAAGGTCTGTGTACACTTCATCCTCTTCAAACCCCACTTGTGACACTATTTTGGATATGTTGTTGAGTAGGGATGAGTCATTTGGTGAGGAGACAATGCACCTTGTTGAAGTGGTAACCAGGAGTTTTCACCACGGAAGGATATGGTGTAGTAGATCATGGGGCTCCTCGTCTCTTAACTAGAGATCTCGATTTCAAGTCTTGGATAAGAAAAAATTCTTGGTAAAATGATTATATTCGATATCCACATTGAAGTTTGATTATATTTGGATTATGCGTTGTAGGCCCTTTCTAAGGGTATCGTTCCTAACATGATTTTTTCATATGCAGGGTTCAAACTCGAAAGTTCTGATTAAAACCACCCCACCGCAACCATGTTTATAACCAAGTAGTTAAGGTAAGTAGTCTTGAACTTTCAACCATTATTATATGTAACCTATTAATGGGACCTTTCTTTAAAGTTGTTTAATTATGTTAGTTGTGCTACAATCGGATAGCACATCCAAAAATAAAATAAAATAGCACATCCAAATTATTGAAGTCAAAGTTTCACTTTAATACTCAGATATTATTTACTAATAAAAAGTATATTCTTAACTTCCTAAAAAAATAATTATATTTAATCAATTATGACGAGTGATACTAATAATCTAGTAAATAAGGTAGATAACCGTTATAATAGGTTAAAGTACATATTGTTGTACTCTTGTAAGTCATACTTAACCTTACTATGTAAACAAATCTATACAATGCGCAATATACTTATCAGGAATTGGGATATGATTTGGAAAAAAGTAATCTTTTAAGTTAAAAAATTGTCCGAATAAGTCGAGGGTTACCATCTACCCATATAAGAAAATCGAACATACTTTCCAACTAATTGATCCTCTATTTCTTTTCTTTAAAATAGATTTTTAGAAAGAAATAGGGCCCCACAATTCTTAAAATCTGTTTTTCAAATTCTAAATTCTATATTTCAAATTTGAAGTTAAAATAATGGACCAATTTTGTATACACATAATTATTTGAAATAATATGTATTTGAGGATTAAATCGTTTGTGATATGTTAGTAAAAGTTGTTTGCAGAACTATCATCAATATATCATTAATGAGTTGGTTAAATTTCAACTTTAAAATTAAGTGTATAGAGATGAGTTAGTTATTTCATTGTCTCAGACATATAGGGTATACTTTTAACTCTTGTATAGGAAAAAACGACAGCATTAGGTGGGGGTCTGGAAATTATAAATTAAGATATTAATACCATCAACAATTTTAAGTTAGTAATAAATTTTTGCCATATAGTCTAGACTTGTCCCCTTATTTTCTTATTTTAAAATTTTCAAAAAAGGTGGGTGGGGGTGGGGGAATAATGGAGGGATTACTTTTTGAATAGTCGCTAATTGTTGCACCGAGTTTGCATACATTGTACTTATGGATCTTATTCTTTTTTGTTTCACTTGGCTTGGTTAATGTTCCTTTGAAATCAAAGAATAGTGAAATAACTTATTATAACATGAATTTTCCCCAACATAATAATCCTGAGCTAAATCTTATATACTTTACGCCTTAACAAATTTATTAAATATTTAATTTCAAATTCAGTTATTAACTTGAGTAAATCTATCTCTGACTATAATTACTTTATAAATTATCTAATTATATAAATAGGTGTTATACTGTTAAGATATACAACTTAAATTCTCTCAAAATCAAAAAAGATTTTTGACAACTAGAATTGAATGAGGGAAGAGGAAATATATGTATATAATTCTATTCTCTGACCTCCAATTGTGTTGATAAAGATATATGAGACATCCAATTTGCACTTAGGTCCGCCAAGTAAACAATTACTCTCTCTGTCTCAAAATAAGTGTCGTTTTAATTTATTTTCTGATCATTAAAAAAATTAGAAAGTATAATTTATTAAGTAATCCTTATTTGTTAGATATTTTCTTGAGAATTGAACACTATTAAAAATAGTTAATTGATACAATAATATTATGTATATATAAAAAGAGATGAAAACAATTACTATTTTTTTGTTATCACTAACATGCCAAAACAGACATCTGACATGTTTAACTACTAGATAAAAAGAGGGGAAAGCAATATAACTTAACCATTATGACATTTGAAACTATTAGTTACAAAAATTCTACAACCATATAAATCTTATGACTATAAATCTTTTTTTTTAAAATAATCTTTCTTTATTTAACGTCCAGCTCAGTCAAATAAGCTCACATAAATTGAAACTTAGAGCCACTATACATAACTCATATAATCCTCCTCTCTTTATAAATGATTCTCAAAGCTCCACTACACTTCTTACTATATACCACTCCAACCCCCATAGAGTGAGAGAATAATACAATGGAAGATGCACAAATATATGGTCATTCAATATGTGACAACAACAATGGAGAAGAAGATTACATAGAATTAGAGGTAATTGGTTCATCAAATTCCACCATTTCTTTATTCCATTTCAAGAAAATTTCTCCACCACCACAACATGAAGTAGCTAGATCATCAGAATTTGAATTCCAAATGTTGTCTAACTTTATTGATAGAAACACAACAGCTGATGAACTTTTCTATAATGGAAAACTTCTCCCTCTTGATCATATCCCTCTTCACAATAATCCAATTACCAACAAATTTCTTCATGTTGGCAAAAATATTGTTGATTTTGAACAATCTTTTAGCACCCCTTATTTACAATCTTGCAATCTTAGTCAAGAAAACTACTTCTTTAAGTACTCAACAAATGATGAAAGTTCAAAAAAATCAAGAGTTCTTCATGTTACCAAAAAAATTGATGATTTTCAACAATCTTTTAGCACCCCTTTTTGTCAATTTTGTCATGTTAGTAGAAAACTCAATCAAGAAGACTACTCAACAAAAGATGAAAGTTCAAAAACATCAAAATTTCTTCATGTTGACAAAAAGATGATTTTTTTATCAATCTTTAGACACCCCTTTTTGTCAATCTTGTCATATTAGAAGAGAACTCATGAATCAGGAAGAGTACTACTCAACAAATGATGAAAGTTCAAAAAAATCAAGAGTTCTTCATGTTACCAAAAAAATTGATGATTTTTCAACAATCTTTTAGCACCCCTTTTTGTCAATTTTGTCATGTTAGTAGAAAACTCAATCAAGAAGACTACTCAACAAAAGATGAAGGTTCAAAAACCACAAAAAATCTTCATGTTGGCAAAAAAAATGAATTTCTTGAACAATCTTTTAGCACCCCTTTTTGTCAATTTTGTCATGTTAGTAGAAAACTCAATCAAGAAGACTACTCAACAAAAGATGAAAGTTCAAAAACATCAAAATTTCTTCATGTTGACAAAAAAGATGATTTTTTTTATCAATCTTTAGACACCCCTTTTTGTCAATCTTGTCATATTAGAAGAGAACTCATGAATCAGGAAGAGTACTACTCAACAAATGATGAAAGTTCAAAACTTTTTCATGTTAGCAAAAGTTTTGATGATTTTGATCAATCTTTAAACACCCCTTTTTGTCAATCTTGTCATGTTAGTAGAAAACTCAACAATCAAGAAGAGTACTACTACTCAACAGATGATGATCAAAGTAGTTCAAAAACATAAAAAATTCTTCATGTTAGCAAAAGTTTTGATGATTCCAAACAATCTTTTAGCACCCCTTTTTTCCAATCATGTCATGTTAGTGGTGAACTCAACAATCAAGAAGACTACTTTTTTGGCTATTCAACTGATTGTGAAAGTTCAAGAAAGTCAAAATGGCCAAAAGTGTCATTAACAAGAAAACTAAGGCTTATCAAACAACTCTCATTTCATCATTCAAAAATCAAGTGTTTGATTAACAATAGTGTCAAATTAGTAGCCAAGAAAGATTTTTTTGGGAAAATTCATCATAAGAAGTCATCATTCTCTGGAGCTATTAAGAAGTTGTTAACAACAAAATCTTGTTCTTCAAAGAATTCAACACATGGAAATATTCAAGAAATGCATTTGTTAGTGAGAAACAAAGATCATGATGTGTATACAGAAGTTGATCCAATTCAAGCTGCAATTGCTCATTGTAAAAATTCTCATCAAGTACAAAAGAAGTTTAATTCAAGAAAAAGTAATGTAAGTGATACTATTGGACTTGGAAGGTCATTGTCAGCATCAAGGGTTATCTTTGAAGAACCAGAAAGAATAGACCTATGTAGGGGTTAGAAGTTTTTTTTTTTTTTTGAGCCTAGGTTCAAAAATATATTTAAAGTATCTCGATTTTTTGAGTTTGAACCTAAATTATCAGTTGTGCAAGTTTTCTATCTTAAACTATCACCGATTATTTATCAAAACACACTTCAATTATCAATTGTTCTATTTTTCCTGCCTGAACAATGGTGATATTTCAGATGGAAAAAGGAAACAACTGATAGTTGAGGTATGTTTTGATAAATAGTTAGTGGTAATTCATGTAGGAAACTCACACTACTGTTAATTCAGATATGAAACTCGAGAAAACAGAATACTTGAACTTTGTATTTCTTTTTTAAACCTATTTTGAAATGTGAGTCGAGAGTCTATTGATAGTAACCTCTATACTTCTCAAGTACGTAGGAGTAAGTCTGTATATACTCTACTCTTTTCATCACATGTCTCCTATTATTTGTTGCTTTTCCTCTTGTTTTGCACTTCATCTTCTTAGCAAAACCACTTTCTTTTGTCTGATTTTTCTAAATGATAATTGTGGAATTATGTTGAATATGTTGTTATTAATATGAATTTGGTCTGAGATAATTCCAAATAAAAATATCAACTTGTTTGGGGAGTCCGGCATCAAAACAAACATTTTTTTGACACAACGTATGAAAACGGATCTTCCCTGAAAACCTACACCAAAATAGACATTTTGCTCAAAATGAACGAACTATCTCTTACACCATTAACGTTCGCCTTCTCCAAATGTACAAAAACTAAAATAATTTTAGAGGTTCCCCCATTTTTTGGGCGAACAACAATTCATAAAAAAGGACGAACTTTAAAAAAAAAAAACTGTTTGTAGCTTTTTATTTTTTCCTTATTGTAAAATATTCACGTAATAGATATTTTTTACTTCTATCTTTGTGAGATAGAAAAATTTCTGACACAACAACGCAATATTAAAACAGGTTAAAAAGGAAGATACCAATAACTAAAACACTATATATGTTAGTAATAAACATAATTTATGTTACTAGCTAGTTTGAATAGTTAAATGAAGACATAATACATAAACAAGCAATTTAGCTTAATTTTAACTAACATTTATATTATTTAATTTCTAAATGTGCATAAATAAATACCTAACAAATGAAAAAAGCATTTCCGGAATGCATAACGAAATCATTAAAGATACACAATAAATTGTTATATCTACTTTCTGAGACCATTTATGATTATAATAAATCAACAAGTAGGAAATAATTAAGAGGAATTAATAGATAACTGTTAGCTCAAAATTAAATTAAATCATCTGTGCACGTTCTAAATTAATGTAAAATTTAATAAACCACGTGAATCAAGGATGCTCAGATAAATATTCTTTTTGGAAAAATATCAAAGTACATGTTTTTTGGTATAATTATATGGGTGTGTTTAATAATAAAAAAATACTCTATTTTGTCTCTAATTACTTGTCCATTTTTCAAATTATAGTTGTCCCTAATTACTTCTCCATTTTGACAAATCAAGCAAGGACAAATTTTTTTTACCTATTATACCCTTAATTAATTACTTTGAAAAAGGTAGAACTTTTTGAAAATGTTAAGTTTTTTAATTCATCCACTTCATAATTAATAGGGGTAAAATGGTAAACTCACTATGTCAATAGTTGTTTTCTTAATAGGTGTGTCAATTCAAAAGTGGACAAGTAATTAGGGACAGAGGGAGTATATTTTTGAAAAGGGTAATGCTAAATGGCCAGAAAATTTGATCAGAATTTGGCCAGAATTTAAAAATTATAATATTTTTATTTAAATAAATTGATCTTTTTTTCATTTTTTAATTAAAAGATATTAAAGTTAAAAAGGTAAAAATATTCAAAAAGGTAAAATAACACAAGTAAAATACCATTTTGGCCAAATTTTCTGGCCAAAAGGATTTTTCCTTTTGAAAAGTAAGTAATGGACTAGCGAAGAGAGTATGAACGGAGAGAAAAGAAGGGTACCAATATAGGTTGTGGTGCACTGGTGGGAGTGTTTCACCCTTAACCAGAGGTTTCGGGGTTCGAGCCCTGGGTATGGAGAAAATCATGTTGGGAGTGCCACCCCCGAATAGGCCCTGCAGTGCGCGATTCGAATTTAGTCGGAGCTCCAATGTGAACTCAGGACACCGAATGAAAAACCAAAAAGAGAGAGAGAGAAAAGAAGGGTAGGGGTGGAATCGCTGAGGTCCTAAGCCGAGGGATTTGGCCAGTGGAGCCAGGAATTTCACGAATGATGTTCAGAAACAATTTCTGATAAATTCTGACACAACAACGCATTACTAAAACAGGTTAAAAAGGAAGATAACAACAAGTAAAACACGTATATATGTTAGTAATAAACATAATTTGTGTTACTAGCTAGTTTGAATAGTTAAATGAAGACGTAATACATAAACAAGCAATTTATAAGCTTAACTTCAACTAATATTTATATTATTTAATTTCTGAATGTGCATAAATAAATACCTAACAAACGAAAAAAGCATTTCCGGATTGCACAACGAAATCATTAGATACACAATAAAATGTTTTACTACTTTCTGAGACCATTTATGATTATAATAAATCAACAAGTAGGAAATAATTAAGAGGAATTTAATGAATAACTGTTAGCTCAAATTAAATTAAATCATCTGTGCACGTTCTAAATTAATGTAAAATTTAATAAACCTCGTGAATCAAGGATGCTCAGATAAATATTCTTTTTGGAAAAAGATCAAAGTACGTGTTTTTTGGTATAATTATATGGGTGTGTTTAATATAAAAAATACTCATTTTGTCTCTAATTACTTGTCCATTTTTCAAATTATAGTTGTCCCTAATTACTTGTCCATTTTGACAAATCAAGCAAGGACAATTGTTTTTTACCTATTATATCCTTAATTAATTACTTTGAAAAAGGTAGAACTTTTTGAAAATGTTAAGTTTTTAATTCATCCACTTCATAATTAATAGGGGGTAAAAATGGTAAACTCACTATGTCAATAGTTGTTTTCTTAATAGGTGCGTCAATTTAAAAATGGACAAGTAATTAGGGACAGAGGAGTATATTTTTGAAAAGGGTAATGCTAAATGGCCAGAAAATTTGATCATAATTTGGTCAGAAATTGATCTTTTTATCATTTTTTAATTAAAAGATATTAAAGTTAAAAAGGTAAAAATGTTCAAAAAGGTAAAATAACACAAGTAAAATACCATTCTGGCCAAATTTTCTGGCCAAAAGAATTTTTCCTTTTGAAAAGTAAGTAATGGATTAGCGAAGAGAGTATGAGCGGAGAGAAAAGAAGGGTAGCAACATAGGTTGTGGTGCACTGGTGGGAGTGCTTCACCCTTAACAGCCCTGGGTATGGAGAAAATCATGTTGGGAGCGCCACCCTTGAATGGGTCTGCAGTGCGGATCCGAATTTAGTCGGAGCTCCAATGTGAACTCAGGACACCGAATGGAAAACCAAAAAGAGAGAGAGAGAGAGAAAAGAAGGGTAGGGGTGGAATCGTTGAGGTCCTAAGCCGAGGGATTTGGCCAGTAGTGGAGCCAGGAATTTCACGAATGATGTTCAGAAATTGCACAACAAAAGCTCTTTTCAAAAAGGGAAAAAAATTGTTGTTAGTGAAATTCAAACACACGAGGCGTTTGAAACTGCTAGGGTACAACAACCTATTGTGTCAAAGGTGTCTAACATATGTTATTTAATCACTTCATGAAACTAAGAGGATTTTATTTTGATTCATAAATTTTTCACTTTTTTTTTTAATTATTCACCCTGTATTTGGTATTAATATGAAAATTTAATTCAATTTAAATTCACACTTTATAAGATCGACAACGCTTCTAAAAAAATTATCAAATTTTCATCATAGAGATGAAAGTAAAAGTGACACCAAGTAAACACTTTTGATAGTACTATTTAGAATATAGCCACATTTTATAATATAAATACTTTTACACAAACTTTAAGTTTGCTTACCTTGACATTGTGCTATAATTATTAAGAGTTTACCCTTTATGGGTTTGAGTTTGAAAATTTTATCATAATGGCTTTCTTTTAGAAAAGATTATCTAATTAGATAAATATTTTTATCGTATTTATTAATTCTTTCTATAGTTTAAAAGAATTATATATTGTCTCACTAATTAATAATCAAGTTAGATATAATTAGATACATGCATTTTTGCTATCAGATACACTAAAATGAGGAAAAAGGTGAGTAAGAGAAGTAGAAAGGCCAGTGAGATAGGAGGAAGGTGAGTGAGATTCCAAAATATATATGAATCATCTCAGATACATGTGAATCACACTAAATATATGTATTTGAATACTAAATACATGTATCTGGAATACCATATACATGGAGAGAGGTGATCGAGAGAGAAAAAAGTGGCGAGTGAGATACGAGAGAGGAGAGCAAGAGAGCCAAATATATATATTTGAATCCACATGGATACATTGTATCTAGAATAAATTACACCTCTTTTTGACCCTGTATATCTATCATACATGTATCTAAACGTGTCAAATACATATATACAAAATTCATAATCTGATAAGATTCATAATATTGTAAACTAGCGTGAATCTAAGTAATTGGCTCCTAACAAGTGGGATTTCTGTAAGTTACTCCTACATTTACTAGGTTTTGATTTATTTTCTCTCTCTCTCCAACTAAGCTTAAGTGTGTGCAAATTGAATCGTCATCTCTAAAAATGTAGAATCAACTAGCCATTATTGATCTGTATGATCTAAATAATGAATGATATCAATTCGGGCTGTACTATGAAATTTCAAAAATCTTAAATATCTTATGTCATGTAAGAGATTTGATCAATAATACATCTACATATTTAATATTGTCATTTTTAGTTATTATTGTTTGATAAAATTGTGTATATTATTTAAAGATCGAAATATAATATTAGTAAAAGAAGATAAAGATGAATGAGAGAATGTAAAGTAACTAACAATATATATTTAAAATTGAAAAAATCATTCACTTTGTATTTGTAATGACCCTCCAGGTCATTTTTAAATTAAAGAATTCATTTCATCGTTTAGAGCGTTCCTATAGCGACCCCAAGTCATTTATGACTTGCTGGCACTGACTGTTCGGTCGCTTGGTCGTTCGTTTGGGTTTTAGGCTCGTGTTCCTGTTTTGGAGATTTTTTTAACTTGAAAAGTTGACTTTGGTCAACCTTCTTGGAAGACGTGCTCAGATGAAAATTCTGACAGCTAGGTTAGCTTCGGAAGATCGATTTTGGTCTAGAACGACCCT
>NW_006239277.1:152636-152966 GCF_000226075.1 Solanum tuberosum | reverse complement strand
TCGACCATGCCCGATCCATGGAGCATATTCATCGCGATGCCCAAGGGGGCAGCGATAAGCGGGCACGCTACCAGGGCAGCTATAGCGAGTCCCAGACTAGAGGGATAGACTCTTATGATAGGCCCCGCCAGAGGTTCCAGCCGGGTCTGTCCAGTCGGCCTGTTCATGTGGCATTACTTGCTTTTGAGAAAGGCCAGCATCACCAGGGTGGTCCTAGTGTGGGCCAGAGTTCGAGGGGATCAGATTCCCTCCCTTCCTATCGCGGTCGGGTTACTTCAGAGCGTTTAGCTTCGGGGTGTTTTGATTGTGGTGCACTTGACCATTGTTCCA
>NW_006239277.1:148820-148945 GCF_000226075.1 Solanum tuberosum | reverse complement strand
GCACATGGCGTTTTGTACTATTTCAGTCTCCATCTGTATATATAGACTTGTCTTTTTTTTTTCGAGACAGTCCAGTTGCTGTTGTCCAATTTTAGGACTTGTACTCATTTTGTAGTAGCTCTGTA
>NW_006239277.1:148093-148720 GCF_000226075.1 Solanum tuberosum | reverse complement strand
GTGCCATCATGACTTGAGGAATCGGGTCGTGACAGTATTAAACTAGACTTGATAAAACATTTAAAATTTAAACTTTCAAGGATCTGAGAAAAGAAAATCATAAACAAAGGTTTGATTCATGTGAAATTATATAAAAAGTTAATCAAAAGAATAATAATCATTGTAGTTCGTACATTTTATTTTACATTTAAAGAAAACGGATGTTAATAGTATTAATGGTGTAAGAGGGGCTCTCAAATGGTAGTGCCGACTTTTGATATTATTTATAAATATCATGTTTAACCAAAGAAAAGTAGAATTAATATTAATGTATCTATGCTAGTATTATCTTATTCATCAATTTTATTATTAATAATATATTTTTTACTTTGATTAATATTTTCATCATTTTTAAATTACTTTTTATATTTGTTTTGAAAATTATTTTCGAATCTATTAAAATATAACCTCTTTATTCTTACGTAGCTATAAGGTCTGAATACATCCGCTCTGGGCACACTTTATTTATAAAAATATTGAATATGTTATTGTTATATTTTTTTGTTGCAAATTTAGGATAAAGTTTACTATTGTCTTTTTTTTTTTTTTTTTTTTTTTTTTTTTAAAATTTCCCAAAAAAAATTTTTA
>NW_006239277.1:137943-148015 GCF_000226075.1 Solanum tuberosum | reverse complement strand
AGTTTACTATTTTTTTTTTTTTTTTTTTTTTTTTTTTTTTTTAAAGATCTCCAATATAGAAGCTTTAACTAAACTCCAATATAAATACAGTTGAATTGATTCTTCTGGTTCAAGTTCACCGGCCGGCGACTAAAGTTTTCCGGTTCATCCACCAAAAACCTAGAGCTCAGTAAATTGCTGATCATGGCGGCGTTGCCATATGCTGATGTCGATTCGAGCTTAAAAGCTCTAGCCGGTCGAGCCGAAGGGTTCGGCAGATTTGCGATCGGCGGTCTAAATGGTCCGGTCTATTCCGTCACATCATTGGCCGGTATGTTCCTCTTCCTCCTCTTACTTCCGTTGTTTCATTTCCTTATTGATTGAATGTGTATTGTATAATAATGTGTTTTGGGGATTATTACAAGGGTAGAGTGTATTTGTAATGACTCAGTTCGCTAGTGATATTGTCCGTTTTAGCATAGACAAACATGGTTTTAAAAGGCATCACTAGTGTGTAAGTTTTGCTTACTTATATATTCAACATATTTTCCGTGTCGTGCTTTGTCGATGTGAGACTTGTTATCTTAAGTTGAGGATGTCACGGTATTTTTGCGGGGTAGACATGTTGTTTTTGATAGAAGCTCAGCTCAAAAAAGTAGGGAAGTAGAGAGTAAAAGAGTCAACAAAATATTAATGGACAAAACAAGTGTAGCAACAGATATCAATACACATTGGAGATAAAAACAACGGGATACTTAAATCATATTACTAGAAGTATGAGAAAGCTTGACTATATACTAACCTTCTATTGTAATACTTGACATTTATGCTTTCCTATCTAAGGTCGTGTCCTCAGTCAATTGAAATTGTGTTATATCTTGTCTAATCACCCCATCCCGTTCTTCTTTGACCTACTTAACCTTTCGTAACTTCTGCTATAGCTAATCTCTCACACCTCCTCATAGGCACATCATCTTACCTCCTCTTCACATGTACGAACGATCTAAACTTTGCTTCCCTCATCTTATCAGCCACGGAGGTCATTCCCACCTTATCCCGTGTAACTTCGTTCTTAATCATATCTCTCCTAGTATGCACACACATTCATCTAAAATTGTGACTTTTGGAAAAAAATTGCTAGTATTTAAAGTTAACATGAAAAAGTGTATATGCATTTGAACATGCATTTAAGTTGAGCAAAAGTTGAAATCTTGTTAATGGGAAGTATATTTCACTTGAAAAACTAGTCATAACTACGTTTTCAAAAAATTGGTGAAATGTATAAAACGTATCTTCCTGAAAAGGAGAAAAAAATTATGGACAAATGGCTCCCAATGTATATATAGATACATATAGAAGAAACATTTTTTTGGCGATGCGGCCTCAAGGGTTCTGGTATTTAATGTTCGTGAAATTGAAACAGTTTATCAAAATCAGAAGATATGATTAGCACCAAAAGGAGCATATGTATAACTTTGCTTCTCATTTGTATTGTTATAGTTATAGTTATGGTGGTGTTCTGTATTTAGATTTAATGAAGTCTATTTTTATTTATATGGGTTGTCTGAACAATTTTATAATGTGCTCCGAAAGATTTAATGTTCAAGATAAGGTTAAAGAAATTGGATTGAAATCGCTCACTTCAGATAATTTTCTGCATGAATTTGGATAGTAACTATTATTCCACAAATCGATCATCATTTGTTCAGTCGAGGTCTATCAGAAACAACAACCTTTGTACCTCTTCAAGGTAGGGATAAAGTATACGTGTACTCTACCCTCCCTAGACCCACTTATGGAATTACACTGGATTTGTTGTTGTTTGTTTTAGAATAACTTGGCTAGAATGTAGAAAATGTCATGTGAATAATAAGTAGTTCTTCCTCATCGGTGAAAGTTAATGGTGACAACAGATTGGTCTGGGTAATTTTACCCTCTACATTCCTCTCGAACTAAAGTAGTTATTACCAAAAGCCTTATGCAGTATCCGGTTTGGTTTCAATAGGGGTGGTTCATTTCCGTATGTCTTTGCCTAACAAAGAAGTAGCAATTGTATTTTACATTCTATCTACTGATCTGTTGTTTTTCTATTCACTTCTTGTTTCTCCGAAGAAAGAAAAGATGACTTCAATTTAGTGGGCATAGAACTTAGTGGGTGTTTGGATTGACTTGTTTTTAGTGGCTTTTGAACCTATTTTTTAGTTTTGGAAGTGTTTGGATGACTCAAAAAGTGCTTTTAAGCACTTATTTTTTGAGAAAGAGCTTTTAAGCACTTTTTTAAGGCTGAAAAAGTACCCAAAAAAAAGTCAAAAGTTGGGTGTTCCCAACTTATGACTTTTAACTTAGAAGTCACTTCAAAAAAGCCAATCCGAACACCTCCTTAGTAATTTTAATAAAGAGAAACAAAAAATGAGAACTTAAACGCGTTGGTGTTTATTGTGCATAACCATGGCCTGCTGTTAAGAACTTAATTTGGGCATCCAAAGGATTGAGACATGTCAATTTGCAGTTAAAATGTCAATTGTTACTGATCTTAATGTAGTATGTAGCTTCCGAAAGTTTTCCAGCATGTTGCTAAATGCCATACACTTTCGTCTTTGTAGATGATGGTCCGGGATCACTCCGTGATGGATGCCGTAAGAAAGAACCACTATGGATTGTTTTTGAAGTTTCAGGCACCATTCATCTCACGTCTTACCTACGTGTGTCATCCCATAAAACTATTGATGGTCGTGGCCAAAGGATAAAACTCACTGGCAAAGGCTTACAACTGAAGGATTGTGAGCACATAATCGTATGCAATTTGGAGTTTGAAGGTGGCAGAGGTCATGATGTTGACGGCATTCAAATAAAACCAAATTCTAGGCACATTTGGATAGACCGCTGTTCTCTTCGTGATTATGATGATGGGCTAATCGATATTACCAGACAAAGCACAGATATAACTATTTCTAGGTACTGGATGGTTGTTTCTCAGATTCTGTATATCGGTACTTTTATAGCAGACTAATGATTCTCATGAATTTATGCAGATGTTATTTTGCTCAGCATGATAAGACAATGCTTATTGGAGCAGACCCGTCTCATGTTGGTGATAGATGTATCAGAGTGACCATCCACCATTGCTTTTTCGATGGGACGAGGCAGAGGCAACCTCGCGTTAGATTTGGTAAAGTTCATCTGTACAACAATTACACTAGAAATTGGGGTATATATGCTATTTGTGCTAGCGTAGAATCACAGGTAAATTTCTTTTTTCCTCGATGTAGTTTGATGCATCATACATGTTGATAATTTATAACCAAGTACATTGTGTTTGTTACTGTTTATTCCAGATATATTCTCAATGCAACATATATGAAGCTACACAGAAGAAAAAAGCTTTCGAATACTACACAGAGAAGGTAATGCAATGCCTTTTTAATTTGCACAGCATCACTATATTTGTTTTTTTTTTCAGATGGTTTTCTTAGGGCCTGTTTGGCCTTGCGATATAAAATCATGAGATGAAGTTGAAGTTTTGTTTGGACATGCGATTTGGACTTTTTATGTTGTATGTTTTCTCATAAACATAAAACCCATAAGTTGTAAAACTATTAAAATTGTCTCAATTATTTATACAATGTTACTAAATAAGCAAAAGTTTATAAAATCCAATAATAAACTATCACAAAAATATTCTTAAAAAACATAATATTTATTGATCAAGCTTTAATTCAATAAAAAAAAATTAAACATATATTAGTTGTGGTGTACTAGTCTTTAATATAGTCTTCTCACATTGAACTTGCATTTCTCGTTCATATGATTGAGAAGACGAACCAACATTGTTACTTTGAGCCATTTGCTGGTCAATTTGGTTGGTAAATAAATTTGATAAAAAATAATGAATTTGGTGAATATAAATGGTAAAGTAGAAATTGATTTGAAGTAATAATAAATTCTATATTAGTGAAAATAATCATTATATGAGATGTAAATGGTTTAAAAAATAATAATATGAATTATTGGATCCTCAAAAAAAAATAAAAAAATAATAATATGAATTATAAGTTTTATTTACATATGATTTAAATGGTTAATAGATATAAAAATGGGGTTGTTCTTAAAAACTATAAACTTGTGGATCAATTTTTGTATTTAAAAAATCCCTAATCATGATTTGAAATTTCCAAATCATGATTTTTGGAGAATTTGGGATTTCATCTCGTGATATGAAATTATGAGATGAAATGCGTGAAATCGCATGTCCAAATGCCAATTTCATCTCATGATTTCATATCGCGATATGAACTCGCATGTTCAAACACCTACTTAGTGATTTTGCAACACTAGTTGATTCAAGGTTCACTTATATTTGATACATCGGAAATAGATTTTTCTTACTATTTTCCTTTCTAATAGTTTTCTAGTTGTTCGGTAAGTTTATCTGCCTGTGACTACTTGAGGAACTTACACACTATTATTGTTAGAACTTAGAGCCTATAGCATGCTCAAGATTCGATACTTTAACTTAGCGTCTGGGAAATCTTTATGTCCAAGTCGAGTAAGGCAAGTACACTCAATATTCCAGTTCTAGTTCTTGGAGGAGTTAATTGACTTCTGGGTAGAGAAGGGTGATATTTTATTAGGTAAAGTAACACCCCAGGTCGTGAAAGAATCATCATATAACCCCGGAAGATAGTTTGTTACGAGTTGTACTAACAAAAATAAACTTGTCTAAAACTACCTTATACGTAGCATGGATCGGATTACTAATGTGAGGTGGATCCAAAGAAGGGTGGTTCTAGCTATAATCCCGAAACATCATGTATATATTTCTTCCCATATGTTCTAGCCTTGGTGGAGTGGCTGGTAGGAGGTGGGAGCAAGTTGGCCCTGACACCACGGTTATAAAAAAAATATACATATGTTTCCTAAACGTGCTTGATATGGAGTGTTGGGATTTTTAATGTGTCCAAAAAAATAAAAATATTGATGTTTGTTTCTTACTGTTATTCTGTTTCTCTTAACAACTTATTTGCCTCCCTATCTTTCATTTGGTAGGGGTAAGGCTACGTACACAACGCCTGCCCTGGACTCCACCAAGATTACACTGGGTATGTTGTTGTATCGTTATTACGAAGGGTCTTCATGTATCGTTTCCTTCTCATCTTTTTTGATTATTTTAGGCAGCAGATAAGGAGGAAGCAAGAACTGGTTTAATTAGATCTGAAGGGGACATGTTTCTGAATGGAGCTCAAGGGAGTTTGTTAACTGGTGTTGGTGGAGAGTGTGTTTTTCATCCAAGTGAATTTTACCCTGTCTGGACACTGGAACCAGCCTCAGACTCCCTCAAAGCTATTCTCCACGTTTGCACTGGTTGGCAATCTGTTCCCCGTCCACAGGAAGAGTGTGCTCGTCAATTGAAACCCGCACGCTAGTTTCCTCTCGAGACAGATCTAGTGTTCGTTAGGTTTATCTGAACGTAGTACTTTCGGCTCAAACCTTGTATGTGTTAAACAGTTCACTAAATAAATACTACAAATAATATATCTTGAACCCAGTAACTCAAAATGGGTTTGGTCGTTTGGATAGAATCCCACAATGTTCAAATCTTGAATCGACCTCCGGGTTCTTCTACCAATCAAGAAGAGGCTGGGTAGATAGAGGAAGGAAGATATATTGAATGCTTTTGGGCATTTATTGAGTTAGTAAGTTAGTAAGTTGCAGTATTATTTTTTCTAAGGATCTTTCTTGATTTAATAGTCTTCAATCCAACCTTTCTCTGTACGTAATGTAATGTATGTTTTCATGTGAAATTTATATCCTATGTAAGAATGTTAAACGATGGATTAATACAGATTATTGATATCAAGACTGAATTTTTATTTGAAGATCCCGTCACAGTTGGGATTTCACCAAAAAATTTAGAATTGAAATTTTTATTTGGTGAGCAACAATTCCAGTAGAAATAGCATTTCTATTTTGTTCAGATATCACAATGATTGAAGCTGCAACAATCAAAAACATACTACTTGATTTCACGCGTCACTGACAAATTGAATGATATTCAAACGCTAAAACATAAAGATGAAGAGATTTGGTACACGGTAGCGTTGAAACCACTAACAACAAATAAGACATTCAACATAAAGTCATATTCCCCCAACACATTGGTCATGTATCAAATGCCACAGACGAAACAAAGCAAAACAAAACTTGTATTGCTGATAAGTTCAACAAATAATTTTGATCCAAAAACAAAAATCTCAGCCAAAGTAGATCCTATCCTACACTTTGATAGCATATTTCCTAATGGGGAAGTACATCTCCTTCTTCTTCTCTCTCTCTGTCTTCAAGGATGACTGCAGCGATAGAGAAAAAAATAAGTCATCAAATTCTTAGCTTAGATTTCAGGTCGGTTTTACAAACTTCATGCATTATGTAAGAAAAACTGAATGGAACCCATAATCAGCTCATGCACTGTAGATTTGAGAACATGCAAGCTAGCTAGTCTAAAGTGAGTAAACAATGGAATGCTATAGATGAAAGATACCTGGTGCTTAGTCAAACGTTTACGAATTGCTCTGGTTTTCTTGGGGCGAAGATCAAGAGGCAAGTACTTCTTGTTCTTGTAAACTTCCCTAAGAGCTGACTTTTGCTTCTGTGAGATGACAGTCAAAACTTGTGCAATCGACAACCTTACCACCTTACTGCATCCACAAAATCCAGTAACATAAATAAAAGGATATGCATAAAGATGGTAACAGTAAACAATCACTAAACTACTCAATTGAATACTTGTCATAATGTTATTGTACTGCTCACATTAGATAATCATCAATAGCAAGTTGGACTATAAAACAAGACAATGTTCAACTAGTGCAAAATGTAAGAAGTTCGGTAAGCAGATATGTCAACAGATTTACAACAACCGGCCAGTAAACTTCTCAATTATATTCATATAGCTACAGCCACCATGGCAGTCAAGATGATGGGTACCGAACTTAACCCTTCTCTTGGTACAATGTAGCTTCAATAAACAAAGAAGCTTTAACCTCAAAGAAACCCATCAGCAACTTGTGTCAAAAATTTAGATCAATTAATATCTGTTGTTATGGCTTCAATTAAGCATTCGAAGATATGAAAGACTTGACAAACACAAAAGGGATACAGCAGAGACGGCAGGGTGGGCAGATCTTTGAAACGTTATATCCAAAGGTTCTTTTAGAAATGTAACATAGTAAACAATAACCATTCTATTACAATGGGTACTTGTCATTATCTTTTCGTAATTCTCACTTTATATACTCTTCTCCTTATGATTTGTAGCCCCACACCCCAACCCCTTCAAAAAGAACAACAGACACAAAGTAACTTTAAGGTTTCAACAAGGATAATCACCAATAGCAAGACTGATTATAAACAAGATGACCTTCATTTAGGTTTGAAAAATGTAAGAAGTTCGGTAAGCAGATATGTCAACAGATTTACAACAACCGGCCAGTAAACTCCTCAATTGTATTCCTATAGCTACAGCCGTCATGGCAGTCAAGATGATGGGTATCATACTTAACCCTCCTCTTGGTACATGTAGCTTCTATCAACAAAGAGAGCATTCCCTCGAAGAAATTCATCTACACCTTATATTAAACATTAGATAATTAAATATTTGTTTTTATGGTTTGAAACTAGCACAAGAAGATATTCTGGAGAAAGACTTGAGAACAACAACAACAACAATGGTCTATTCAGGGATGGCAATGGGGTGGGCAAATCTTTGAGACTTCATACTACAAGGTTCTTTTAGGAATGGTGACATAGTAAACAATCACAACTCCGCCCTACTGGATACTTGTCATCACTTCCAGTTCTTAACCTATTTTTCATCTTACTAGCGACCCCACCTCCCCACACCCAAACCACCATACAAAGGAATTCTTAGGGGTGTCAAGGGACAATCACCAATAGCAACCCTGATTAGAAACAAGAAAACCTTCAGCACGTTTCACTGATAAAATGTAAGAAGTTCGGTAAGCAGATATGTCAACAGATTTACAACAACCGGCCAGTAAACTTCTCAATTATTTTCATGTAGCTACAGCCGCCATGGCAGTCAAGATGAAGGACACCAAACTTAATCCACCTCTTGGTACATGTAGCTTCTATAAACAAAGAAATCCTTCAAAGAAATCCATCAACAGCCTAGTTTTTAGATCAGTCACTATTTTGTTGTTATGGCCTCAGTTTTGAGTTAGAAGATATAAGCATATATTGGAGAAAGATTCAAGAAACAATAAAACAATGGCTACTGCAGTGATGGGAATGGAGTGGGTGGATCTTTGAAACATTTTGTTTAGTCTTAAACATTCTCAACTAAGGAAAATTGTAGAAAAAAACATTAGAGAAACTTCTAAAAACCAACTAAAATGATGAAAAAGCAAAGTGTGAAACAGCATATGTGTGATAACACAAATGAATATATATAAAATTGTTTCTAGCAACTTAAAGGTTAGTTAAACTGCACACGTTATGCTAAAGCAATACTACTTACTCCACAAATACATAGCCTAAACCAAATCATATTGACCAACAACAACATACTATGTGTAATAGCACAACGCAGACCTTACCACTAGCTCGAGGAGGTAAAAAGGTTGTTTCCAATAGACAAAACAGCTTATAAAGGGAATACAATAGTAAAATCATACTAACCAAAAAATACAACTAATTAGTACCGAATAGACAAAGTTCACTATAAAACATTAACAAAAGAAGGAAAAATCACATACATTTTGGATAGCTTGTTAGGAGCACCACCGGTGACCTTTGCAACACGGAGAAGAGCAAGCTCCGCCTTCAGATCCTTCAACTGAGCCAAAAGCTCTGTCTTCGACTTGTTCCTCAGCTCATGAACCTTTATTCTCGCTGCATTTCCACCACAATAGCATTAATCTCAAACAACAAATACAAATTGGAAAAAACTCACAAAATTACTTTCATAAATACTTCAATACGACGAATATGAATCTAAACTGAGAGAAAAAACGAGTTTTCAGTATACGCACCCATGGCTACTGCTCCTTTGAGGTTACTGCTCAGACGGCGATGGAGATTAGGGTTTTTTCAAGCACACTGAGCTGATCCATGGCTATATATATAGTGTAGTTTTGATTGAGATTCTTTCTTTGGGCTGGACTTTCATTGTGACAATATTAAAAGTAGAGGCCCATCATGGTTAAGTGATGGCCCAATTCGAAAAATTTTAGGGAAAATATTCAAAACAACAATATTTTAGCTTTTAGTGGGACTCCTTAGCAACAGTTTTCATTATTATTAAAAATGTCATTATTTAGTTTGTTAAGGGATTAGTTATGTATTTATTTTATTTTGATTAATTTGAAAGAATACAAATAATTAATAATAGAACAGAGAAAATTATGGGAAAAAAAATTCAAAAAAGGTAAAAAAGAGTTTAAATACAAATTAGTTACGTTTTGAAAAGAGCATAAATAGCTATCTTTATGTCGAGCGTTTTTTTTCTTTCTTTTTAAGAACATAAAAAAAATTAAAATAATTTAGTTTGTCTTCCGAATCATTCATCTGATAACTTTCAAAACTTCTTCAAGTTGAATACGGCATATTTTTTAAACGAAAATTTTCAAAATTGGCGACTATAAATTTGTCGCATCCAATGAACAATCGGAAAAAAATCAGGTATTTTTTTTCAATTTTTTTATTTGTTTGGATGAGATATTCATATGTGTTGAGTACAAGAGTGTGTTTTTTTATTGAATCAGTGAAATCTTTGTATGTATTGGGATTTATAGCTTTTTTCGGATGTTTTGTATCCAAATTATGATGTATAACGAATGAAATTGTCTTTTTTAGTTTAGTAGCTGTTTTTTCTGTTTGAATGCATACAATCATTTGTATCCCATTAAGTTAATGTAACTAATCGATCATGAACTATATGTTGAATACAACAATATATGAATACAAAAGTGAGATGAAAATACAAAGTTATAAATACAAAGTGAGATTGAATATAAAGTTGTGAATACAAAAGAAATACTCTCTTCATTTGAAATACAAAGTGACTTTGAAAGGT
>NW_006239277.1:130924-137921 GCF_000226075.1 Solanum tuberosum | reverse complement strand
TTTGAATGCATACAATAATTTGTATCCCATTAAGTTAATGTAACTAATTGATCATGAACTATATGTTGAATACAACAATATATGAATACAAAAGTGAGATGAAAATACAAAGTTATAAATACAAAGTGAGATTGAATATAAAGTTGTGAATACAAAAGAAATACTCTCTTCATTTGAAATACAAAGTGACTTCGAAACGTAAAGTAGGCATATAAAATACAAAACTTGTTGGTATACAATTAGGTTGAATACAAAACAAAAGAGAAATACAAACTTGTTCACATATAAATTGAGATTGAAATACAGAATGAATACCCAATAAAATACAAAATTGTTAGCATACAGTTAGGATGAATACAAATTAAGAAGGAAATACAAACATGTTGGTATACTAATTGAGATTGAAATACAATCTAAAAACAAAAAATGTAAAAGTTTTTGATATATAGATAGAATGAATACACAAATAAATTGTTGATTCAGACATTGTAGACAGACAGATGCTTTCCCTGAATCTAAAACCGTAAAAGCAAATATAAATGTATTAAAAATCAAACAAAATAAACATATGAATGGATTTGTAGATTTTAATAAATCTGAAATATTAAAACGAAATAAAAATTAGTTTAATCGACTAAAAATCTGAAATACATAAATATTAGATGAATATGTAAACAAACTTGCATAAAAATCAAAAAAATTGACGGATAAAAAACTTAAAACAATAACAAAAAGTATGAATTTTATTTTTAAAAAAGTACCCATGGCAATTCCCAAATAGTAATAGCAGAGATTCTGCTCTACAAGGCTATAGGATATGAGAATACCATTTTCGGATAATAATTTCTGATGATTTTTTCACATTTTGGGTTATGTAACTATCAAATCAAATCTGCCCCAAATTCTAAAGTGAATCATCAGGTAATAGTCCGCAGACCTTACTCCAATGGACTATTTTCGATAAAAACTCGACTCCAAGAACAAAATATACATAACTAAGCAAACACAACTCGACAAATTAACTTAGAACAATCGGAAACAAATGGAAGAGTAAGGTACCAGCAAAGCCGACGATGGAAGAAGGTAAGGGACGATGTAAGGCTTTTATAGATCTGGATGTCGGCGTAAATTTGGGCTTTTTTCAAAGGGAAAATTTTCAAAACAGCAATATTTTAGCTTTTAGAGAAAATTTCTTAAACTAAAATATATATTTTGATGAACAATTTGTGAGCACCTAATCTGGATACGTGAAAAAGGGATAGAAACGTGAAAGGTGGGGTAGAAAAGTGAAAGGTGAAGAAGGAAGGTTACTGGGTATTGGTAACTAATTGGCTTAGAAGTTTGTCCCATATAGGACTGTTTTTATAAATAAAATTAATTTTAAATACTAAAATCTGAATACATATTATTTTTTAAATATTGTCATTCTGACATTTTAAATAAATATTTTAAAGTGTTGTTATTTTAACTAAATATGTTAGGTATTATGACTTAATTGCTAATTTTTTCAAAATTTTATGGTGGTTGAGGCACAACCAACAATAGTTGTGTGAGGGCACCCTTTCCTTTTGACAAGTGTTTTTGTGGGCCCTTTTCTTATTGTCACACACACTCTCTCTTTCACTTCCATTTTCTCAAAATTTAGTCTTTTCTTTATCGGCATTTTTTTTCCTTTGCAAAACTCTTTTTCTATTTTATCTTTGCACCCTTTTTTAATCAATGTTTCTATAGTTTTTTTTTAAGTCCTACCTCTTAGTGCAAAAAAATATATTCATACTACTAGTAATTTATGTTTTCACAAATTCATTTGGTTAACTCTTTTTTTCTATTAATTCTTGTAACACACCAGAGAAAAAATGAATCAATAAAAGTTTCGTTTCACATTTTAAAACGCTTAATATAAAGAAAATTTAAAAAGAAAATCTTGAACAAGAAATACAAAATTAATATTAGCAATAATTATTGGATACATGCCACAGAAGTAGAGAATTTAACAAATATGAAAAAGAAAAGATAATTGAGTGCTTGATATCATTAATACATTATTATTAATATAAAGCATTCAAATACATTAAGTGGTTATAGAATAAATAAAATAAAACATATTTGATAATTAAGAATTGGGTGGTTAAAATTGAAAATCTCAAAAAATATATTAATGACTAAAATTTAAATAATTAAAATTAAATTGTGAATTTAAAAGCAATAAATAATACCGATTGAATTTTAGTAGCTCAATTGATTGATTATATGAATTTTTACTTTTTTTGTGACAGTTCAATTTATTTATTTTAGTTTCACTATCTTCAATCTCTTCGAATTTATTTTTTTTTAAAATAATTTTATTTCATCTGACCATTACTTTAATTTTCCATCAAATAAATGATATATATATATATATCCGTGGGTGAGTTCCAAAGTTTCTGTCTATTAAAATAAAATTACACTAAGAGTTGACAAGCAAAAACAGAAAATGCAAGTAAGAAAGAAAAAAGTAAAAGAAAAGATTAAAATTGAAAGAGAAAAAGTAAGGAAATGAAACAAGTATAATATGGGCCCCACAATACACAAATGGCAGCCTAAAAAGGCCTCACACAACTGACACTACGTGTGCCTCACACAAGAATAAATTTTTTTGGCCCAATTCTATATGTTGCAAATGGACGGTTTGGTCTGAATTTGGCGGATTGAAATGGGTTGAGTTAATAAATGAACAGATCAATTCGTCCAATAGTTACTTGGGCTAAAATGCAGGTCAAAACTTGATCCACTTAATTCTTACTAAGTTTTAATTATTTTTTAAAATTTTATTTTCATATCTAATAAAAGTATTACTTATCTTCGTAATGACTGTGTATAATTTATCAACTAAAAAATGTCTTTCAGATTTTCCTTGATCAATTTGGACTAGATATCAATTCAAATTATAGGCGGGTTGAAATGGGTTAAGCTGAATGAATAAATAAATAAGCGGGTCAATAATTAGGTCAAACCTAAACGGGTTAAGTGAGATATTGTATGATTTTAGGGCAAACAACACAAAATTCACTAGTTTAGAAGAAAATTACTTTCTATCACGTGAGTTTTTAACATTACAAAACTTATCAGAATTTGGACTTTTCGGAAACATGTATTTGGTGCATCCAAAATACATATATCTCATATACATGTACCTGATGTGTTCAGATACATATATCACGAATACATGTATCTAACACGTCCAGATATATATATCATGGATACATAGAGTCAAAATTAGATGTAATTTATTTAAGATATATTGTAACCAAGTAGATTTGCATGTATCTGATGAATTTGCTTACCGCTTGCATCTCTCCTTTCTCACTCGCCTCTCTCCTTGCCTCTCTGCCTATGTAACTGACATATATCAAATGCGTGTATCTAGAATGATTCGTATGTATCAAGAATATAGAGACTATCTCTCTCTTCTTCCCTCCTATCTCGCGTGCCTCTCTCCTCATCTCACTTGTTTCTCTACCTATTTTAGTATATTTGGTAGCAAAAATACATGTATCTAACTTTTAAGAGTATCTGACTTGAAATCTTATACGGAATTATTAATTAGTGAGAGAATATGTAATATTTTAAACTATATAGAGAATTAGTAAATATGAAAAAAATATTTATGTAATTGGGAAATTTTCCATGTTGTTATAGACTTAGTTGCCCACCTCTACCCATTTCTACTTCCAAAACTACATTACACACTAAAAAAGTAGTCCCAACTTTAGTTCAAATGTAAAAGGTGGAATACAATCTCACAAGCTTGTACCTATTTGACACTCCAATAATATTAATACATATTTATTTTAGTAAAGATAAAAGACTAGTTCGTTTAAAAAGTAGGATATTTTTATAATGATATACAATATTATGAAATAAAATTTATATTTATACAGTATTATTTCACCTTCAAAACATAACAACCACAATCTTTCCATAATATATACAACGTCTACTTACCAAAAAATATATATACATAATCCCACAAAAATTGTAGATTTTGAAGATCTTTTCTTTTTCCTTTAACTTTGTTGTTGAGTTTTCGAGCTTACAAATATGATAATCAAAAAAGGTTTTGACGCATTTGTTTCTGACATTCTGTGAATCATTCGTTTAAGCCATAAAAATATTGGAAATACCCTTTGGTGGATTGAAATTTGACTAACAAGACTAAGCTTAACTTCGTGATAATAGTAAAGCATCATGACGGGTTGAAGAATAAGTTATTTTGAGATTAATAATTCTGGAATTAATTATTCCAGGATTGTTATTCCACCCTCAACATGAAATAAAAATAACATTGTAATCTCAAGGTAATAACTAATTTCGAGATAAGTTATTTCGTGATTTTATCTCAACCAAACATAAAATAAGCTCATCCTAGAATTTGTCCACAAATTAGTTATTCCTTATTTCTTATACCTAATAAGCGTATGGAGTTTGAATAAATTAGATGAGTTAATTTTGTTAATAAATGAGTCGAGATGAACTAATTAATAATAGCAAGCCTAAAATGAACTGTCCAACTCAAGTTTAGACATATTGAAACCTAAAATTACCTAATTTTGTTGGCACTAGTGAAGTTGGGACAATATTGGTGCTATGGGAAGCAAAACTAAAACTTTAATTAGTTTGGGTGAGTTGGACGATGACTATGATATTTTTTTTTAAACGGGAGCAAACTCAGCAGCATTTCAAACACAAATTTAAATACTTCCATCTGTAGTTTTGCATTGCCATTACAAAACTGCAACAGGTTGCAGTCTTGGCATGTTCCTCATATCTTTGATTAAGAAAAACTAAATGTCTTCCACAATTTGAAGTTCAAAAACAATAGGAAAAATACAACTTAAAATAAAAATGCAAGGTATGTTCCAAAATTGCATAACAGAGACGACAAATTCAACTGCGCAGGTGTCCAAACTAAGCTTGAGTTGAACTGGCATTCCAACAAAGGTTCTCTTTATGTATTTCTAATCGCCACCCAAAATTCTGTGGTCATCCTGCAGGACGGGAAAATGCCATCTTGGTGACTACCGCCTGTCAGTTTTGCCACTTGATCTCTTTCCAGAGAAGAGATGTTTTGGTTTCAGAGTAGGAATGACTCTATCGGACTCTCCCCGACGAGCATCCTTGTTCCTCTTATTATCAGATTTCTTGAACAACTTTATAGCCTGTTCCTTCTGGGGTTTGTCCTTGAAGCCCTCCCCTGGAACAAATTCACTTCGAGGTCGTGACATTGACCTTGATCTTGTTATCTCATGTATTCAGGTTAGTCAATAATACAGAAACAGAAAAAAGATGGACTAGACAAAATGATTTTTTAATCCGAGTCCACAGAAATCACTGTGTTTCCTTAAGAAATTTAATCCTCTCACTGTACCCGAGGTTGCAGATTAATCCTTCCAAGCTAAAACGGATTAACCCGTTAAAGAAGTAGCGGTACCTCAAACTTCAATAACTTCAGCGAACGCAAGAACAGCAACAAGAGCACACACAGACTCAGTCGATCGACAATTTTATTTATGCAAGAAAATGTATGCAGAGAGGAAAAAATTTCAGTGTTTGAAAAAACGAAAAAGACCTCTTATTTATAGCCATTTGCAGCAAGGAACGCGTCTGTTCAGAAAAATCTGTTCAGACCCATTTTTTCCAGAACATTGTGTTCTTTGGGAAAAGTGACGAATTTTCAGAAGGATTACCGTTACACAAATCCAAATCCAAATCCGAAGCCGAAGCCGAAGCCGAGGCCGAGGCCAAGCGAGCGACGACGACGGCGCGAGGGGCACCTTCTTCTTAACCCTTTAAGAACTAAAGGAAGTGTTTCCTAATAAAAGGACAACAATTTCCTTTCTTCTACCAATATGGTAAAAATGACCTTTCATTTGCACTTTTGCAATGACTTTTCATTTTCCCTCCAAAATTGGTTTCCCCAATTTCATTGGTTCTTCCACTTTTCCATTTTCTCCTTTTTATTTCTCATTCACACCTTGCTAAACCCAACAAATTCAACAACAAAAAATATGTGAGGATTACTCAAAATCATATAACCTAAAGACATGTTGGAGACAAACATGTGTTTAACTCAATGTTGACAGTATAATTAGATAGAGACTCAACAGAAAATGAAAATAAACCTTATTTCAATATACAATAAAGAATATAGTTTTAACATAACAAATTCAGAAATTACTTTGAGGTAAAAATTACCGAAAACTTGGATCGTAGAACTCAATGTTGCAAATAAAATAAAATTTGGGAAATTTAGTTATAGAAGAAGATAATGGGAAAAGGAGAGTACAACCCAACAGGCATGCCAAACAGCTGGGCATTAGGTAGTAGGTACGACGTACGAGTAACTATCTATGACTTTGTTTTATCTCCTTGAACTTAGATCTTGGGATCTCCAGTCTTCTAGGTAGAGTTACCGCCACGATGACTTGTTCTCGGCCATAGTCCCATTCCCGTTGATGATCTCTCAACTCCCTCTCTAGTTAGGCCTTTTGTAAGTGAATCCGACACATTATCCTTTGACTTTACATAGTCAATTGTGATAATTCCACTAGAGAGTAGTTGTCTAACAGAGTTATGTCTTCGTCTTATGTGACGAGACTTCCCGTTATACATAACGCTTCCAACCCTTCCTATTGCAGCTTGACTATCGCAGTGTATGCATATAGGGGCCATTGGTTTGGGCCAAAACGAAATATCTTCTAAGAAATTTCGGAGCCATTCAGCTTCTTCACCTGCCTTGTCTAAGGCGATAAATTCTGACTCCTTTGTAGAGCGAGCTATACATATTTGTTTGGATGATTTTCAAGATATTGCTCCTCCACCAATAGTGAAAACATATTCACTCGTGGATTTCGTTTCAGTTGACCTAGTAATCCATTATGCATTACTATTTCCTTGAACAACTGTTGGATATTTGTTGTAATGCAAATCATAGTTTTGAGTGTCATCTAAGTACCCC
>NW_006239277.1:129077-129348 GCF_000226075.1 Solanum tuberosum | reverse complement strand
ACTTGACATTTTGATTTATTGCACTCAAATTTAGGCAAAACATTTAAGTTAATCAGTTTTCGCAAGGTTTTGTTATTAACGTGTCCCAAACGTTCATGCCATAAACATTTAGACTCAAGCAAGTAAGAAGAAGCAGAATCTTTATTCATATCAACTGCAATTACATTGAGTTTAAAAAGGCCCTCAGTGAGGTAACCTTTTCCTACATACACCTCATTCTTACTTACTACAACTTTATCAGAAACAAATACACATTTGAATCCATTCTTAG
>NW_006239277.1:109146-128900 GCF_000226075.1 Solanum tuberosum | reverse complement strand
AATTTTCCATAAACAACTTCTCGTCTGTAGGTGTTGGAGTATATGATGAAAAGAATTCTTTGTTGGCACAATTATGGCATGAGGCACCAGAATATATCCACCACTCTCTTGGATTTCTAACCAAGTTGCATTCTGAAAGCATTGCACAAAGATCGTCCATCTATTCTTTGGATTCAGCCAAATTTGCTTGATCCTTCTTCTTGTCCTTCTTGGGACCCTTGCATTCAGTAGCCTTATGACCACGTTTGCCACAGTTGAAGCAGCTTCTATTGAATTTCTTCTTAGGAGGATTGCTCTTTGGACCAGATGCTTTCTTTCTTTTCTTTGATTTTGTGGGATCTTCTTCAACAATATTTACTCCTGATATTGCTGAATTACCACGCGACCTCTTTTCTGCGGCCTTGTTATCCTCTTCGATTCTCAGCCTTACCATGAGATCTTCAACAGTCATCTCCTTGCGTTTATGTTTCAAGTAGTTTTTGAAGTCCTTCCACGATGAAGGTAACTTCTCAATAATGGTAGCCACTTGAAAATCATCATTCACAACCAATCATATATTAAAGATTATGTGAGTATTAAGAATAAACTTAATATTTCCAACATAGGTATTAAATAAATTTATACCTTCAGTAAGGAGATCATGGATTATGACCTGCAATTCTTGAACTTGGGTGACGACGGTCTTACTGTCTATCATCTTATAGTCCAGAAACTTTGCCACAATAAACTTCTTCATTCCGGCATCCTCTGTTTTGAACTTTTTTTCTAAAGCATCCCAGAGTTCTTTTGAGGTTTTCACATTACTGTACACATTGTACAGATCATCCTGCAGGCCACTCAGAATATAATTTTTACACAAAAAATCAGAATGTGTCCATACTTCTGTTACCAAGATTCGTCGTTCAGGTCGGAGTTTCATCTGACATAACATGAACGTTCTCATTAATGAACCTCTGCAGACTCAACGTAGTCAGATAAAAGAACATTTTTTGCTGCCATCTCTTGAAGTCGACTCCCGAAAACTTTGCAGGTTTCTCAGCCGGTGCTAGGACAGCATTTGAACGATTGTGTGCAACTGATGTTGTTGCAGCACTTACTGTTCCAGCATTACTGTTTCAGCATTTACTCGACTTGAATTAGTCATTTTTCTGTCACAAATGGCAGACAATTTAGTATGTGAAATACTACCAGTAAAGAGTAAATCCTTACACAGACTGTTTCTGATTTAACGATAAAGTTTTTATGTTCTTTTAATCGTTAACCGAATGAATTTTAAAAATTCAAACAGAGTAGAAAACCATAAAGGTTTTAATCTCCAGAAACCTCAAATACAGAAACCATTTAAATTTCTTAAGATTGTTATCTCCTGTATTCAAGTTAGTCAATAATACAGAAACAGAAAAAAGATGGAATAGACAAAATGATTTTTTAATCCGAGTCCACAGAAATCACTGTGTTTCCTTAAGAAATTTAATCCATCACTGTACCCGAGGTTGCAGATTAATTCCTTCCAAGATAAAACGGATTAACCTGTTAAAGAAGTAGCGGTACCTCAAACTTCAATAACTTCAGCGAACGCAAGAACAGCAACAAGAGCACACACAGACTCAGTCGATCGACAATTTTATTTATGCAAGAAAATGTATGCAGAGAGGAAAAAATTTCAGTGTTTGAAAAAATGAAAAAGACCTCTTATTTATAGCCATTTGCAGCAAGGAACGCGTCTGTTCAGAAAAATCTGTTCAGACCCATTTTTTCCAGAACATTGTGTCCTTTGAGAAAAGTAATGACTTTTCGAAAGGATTACACCAACACCAATCCGAAGCCGAAGCCGAGCGACGATGACGGCGCGAGGGGGCACCTTCTTCTTAACCCTTTAAGAACTAAAGGAAGTGTTTCCTAATATAAGGACAACAATTTCCTTTCTTCTACCAATATGGTAAAAATGACCTTTCATTTGCACTTTTGCAATGATTTTTTATTTTCCCTCCAAAATTGGTTCCCCCACTTTCAGCGGTTATTCCACTTTTCCATTTTCTCTTTTTTATTTCTCATTCACACCTTGCTAAACCCAACAGATCTTGCCATAAAAAGAGATCTAGACCTACGTTGCTTCTTGCTGGGAGTAATCTCGTCAACATCCATTGCTTCATTACTGTTGTCATCTCCACGTTCAACTGATCTCTCTTGCTTACGATCCCATGACTTACTTCGGGCTCGATTGATTGCTAAAATTGGATCCAATCCCAAAGCAGATAACTGTCTTCCCATTCTTTTTGAAGTAAACTCTTTGTCTTGATCAAACTTTCTTGGTACAGTGGGTCGACTCTCTGCGGTGCTCTTCTTCATTCTATGATGTTGAATGAGCAAACTTTTCTTTTTCCGGATTTCAGCTAATGCTGCTTGTTCTTCAGGGGTCAGCTCTGCACCGTCCATCTCATCATCTCCTTCTTCCTCCTGACGAAGACCTTCTTCTCTCTCCAATTCTTCAAGCCTTTGTAAGATATCAGGGTCAACAAAGTCATAGACATTGTGCCCATCTAAAATTTCAGGCATTATATCTTCCTTCCACTCTTCATTTGCTAATAGATAGTGCTTCCTCAAGCTTGCAGAATAAACACCAGCACCTCCATTCTCATTCTCCAAATCTCTCTCGAGCTTCCTTTTCTGTTTCTCAGCTTGCTTTGCTCTGGCTTCCAACACTGCCTCAGGTATGCATGCCGGCCTCTCTTTCTGGTCACGTTTTTTTGGCATATATAGCAACATGGAAGCGGTTCAAGCAGTCATTTAACTTTTCGATTCATTTCAATTCCACCCTTTGATTCAGTAACCTCTCACAAGCTGCATTCTTCACTAAAATTACGCCATCTTCAGTCAAAGTGCTCATAGTTAACAGCACATGACCTGCTTCATCTGTTGCCTCGCCACCTTGACCAATCACTGTCTTCATAGCTTCATCTTTCATCTCCGCGACTAACTTCTTATCTTCCTCAGAAATCCCTTCTAATGGCTGCAAGTCTGTTTTGTTGCATACAATCATCAACGGCTTGTTCATAAAGAGTGATTTGATGCTGTGAAAAAGAGCGGCCTGTTGCGCAATGCTATAGCCACAAGAACCAGAAATATCAAGGAAAAATAACACAGCAGCCCTCAGATGTGCTAGAGCTGTAATACTGCACATTTCTATGATATTACGATCCTCGAATGGCCTATCCAAGATCCCTGGAGTGTCGATCACTTGATATATACCTCAGATATTTGTAGTTAGTATGACCGACAAACAAGGACTTTGTAGTGAAGGCATACGGTTGAACATCCACATCTGCTCTTGTAATCTTGTTGATGAATGAACTCTTGCCAACATTTGGATACCCACAAATCAAGATGGTTCGAGTATTGGGATCAATTGAGGGAAGTCTTGCCATGTGCTGCCTAATCTGTTCCAAATAAGCTAAACTTGGGCCAATGCGCTTTATAATAGTGCACATACGCCCAAGAGCTGCAACTTTCAGGGACTTGCAGCGATAAAGTGAGTCACCATATTTCAACAATTTCACATAATCCTTTGCTACTTTAGAAATCAAATTTCTAGCAGTATTAATTTGGCCAAGGGCAAGCTTGTAATGGTCTTTGTTGTAGAGCACATGAAGAAGGTTCCCATAGAAATGATGGATGTCATCAAGCCTGGGGAACTCATCAATAATGGTGGAGAGTTTGTCATAGAAATTCTGCTGCGTATATTTCACTTTGCGCATGTAAAATTGACGTATACGAGAGATAGCATATCCTTTGTGCACAACAGTAGGAGTTTGACGCTGGGTGCGAGACAAAATGATATCGACAAAGTCCTTCCCATTGGGAACCACCGTAATCTTCTTAAAATTGTACTGCACCATCTTGACAAAATCAACAGCATAAGCTGGAAAATATTAAGCTTCCTCCATTAATGAAGGTTTAAGCTTCACGAGAGGAGCATTCAGAGAGAGAGAAGTGAAAGCATTTTTATTGAGAATAAACTGAGAGAATATAATCAATACAGTATTGTGTATATATACACTATTTCAGCTAACTAACTTGATCTGACAGAATAACAACTTAACCAACTAACTCTGTTAACTCTAACTAATGCTAACTGTGTGATTAACTAAATTGTAATCTCATCACCCCTCCTCAAGTTGGAGGTGAGCTGAACACAAACAACTTGCCCAAAAGAGTAGCATGCTTGACACCAGTCAAGGCTTTGGTGAAAACATCTGCCAATTGAGAACCTGTGGAAATGTGTTGGAGTGTGATCAGGCCTTGTTGGAGCTTGGTTCGAACGAAGTGACAGTCCACCTCTATGTGCTTAGTTCGCTCATGAAAAACAGGGTTCTTAGCTATGTGAACTGCTGCCTGGCTATCACAGAAAACAGATATAGGCAAGGAGCACTGCACTGTCAGCTCATCAAGTAATCTTTCCAGCCATACCAATTCACCAACTACTTGTCTCACAGCCCTGTACTCAGCTTCTGCAGAAGATAAGGAGACTGTGGCTTGTTTCTTAGACTTCCAACTAATGGGACTATCGCCCATGAGGACTAGGTAACCACTGACTGACTTTCTTGAATCAGGACAAGTAGCCCAGTCTGAATCACAAAAAGCACTGATATTGAGGTCAGGTTTAGTAGAGACAAATATTCCCAATGTAGGGTCTTGTTTGAGGTATCTTAGGACATGATAAGCAGCCTTCAAATGAGGTTCTCTGGGTGATTGCATGAACTGACTGAGGTGCTGGACACTATATGCAATATCCATTCTTGTGTTGGAGAGAAAATTGAGCTTGCCAACCAACTTTCTATAGTGAGTAGGATCTGATAATAACGTGCCCTCTGTGGCCATCAGTTTTTCAACAGGATCAAGTGGTGAAGTAGTGGTCTTGCAGTCAACAAAATCAAACTCCTTCAGGAGGTCAAGAGTGAACTTCCTCTGTGAAATGAGGACACCATCAGGTCTATATAGTATTTCCAACCCCAGAAAATAATGCAGTTTCCCTAGATCATTTATTCTAAACTGATCATGCAAGAAGGGTTTCAAAGAGGCAATTTCCTCCAAATCAGTCCCAGTCAAAATGATATCATCGACATAGACAGCAACAAACACCAACGAGCATCCCTGCTTCTTATAAAACAAGGAATAGTCAATGTTGGAATGAGTGTACCCTTTTGAACATAGGCTGCTAGCTAGCTTATCATACCACTGTCTACTGGTTTGCTTTAAGCCATATAATGACTTTTTCAATCTGCAGACCATGCCCTTACCAACCATTGCAAGTCCTTGTGGTAATGTCATGAAGACCTCCTCATTCAAATCACCATGGAGAAAAGCATTATTAACATCTAGTTGATACAAGTCCCAACCCTTTTTAACTGCCAAAGAAATGAGGGTCCTAACAGTAGTCATCTTTACTACAGGTGAGAAAGTCTCATTGTAGTCTATACCAGCCTATTGTGTATAACCCTTTACTACCAATCTTGCCTTGTACCTCTCTATACTTCCATCTGCTTTGTACTTAATGTTATACACCCATCGGCACCCAATAGTATGCTTGTCTTTAGGTAAAGGAACCAACTCCCAAGTGTCATTTGCATATAACGCCTCAAATTCTTGTGTCATTGCTAGTTGCCAAGCAGGATTTAAAATTGCTTCTTCATAAGATGAAGGCTCACTGTCATGTGGAAAAGTGTGAACTAGCTGCTGACTATTGGGGCATAGGGAGGTGAAACAAACATAGTCATGATTGGATATAAATGAGGTGAGGGAATGTGGAGCAGAGGTATTAGTGTTAGAGGTGGAAGGATGAAGCTTAGGTAAAGTGTAATTGTATTCTTTCAGGTAATTGGGAGTGTGGATGGACCTGGTTGTCCTTCTAGGTTCTGGTGGAGCATCACTAAATGAGAGTGGAGGTGCAGTTACAGGTTGTGTACAGGTATTCAGTGTGGCTTCAGTAGTAGTAATGGGAACATGATCAATGGCAATTTCTGGTGATGCATGAGAGTTCAACAGTTCATCATGAACAAAAATATTATTTGTACCAGGTATGTTAGACAATTTATCAGGATGATTAACAAGCGAATTCATGACAGAATTAAAACTCGAATTAGGAGGAGCAATAACAAAGGGAAAAACAGTTTCATGAAAAAAAACATCCCTGGATACATGAATTCTTTTGGTAGCCAAGTCTAGGACCTTGTAACCTTTTGTATTATAAGGGTATCCAATAAAAATGTGTGGTGTGGCTCTTGGTTCAAATTTATCCTTGTGATTCTTCAAAATGGTTGGAAAACAAAGGCATCCAAAACTTCTAAGGTGGGAATAGGTTGGCCTTTGGTGATACAGTAGTTCATATGGAGATTTGTTTTGCAACAGTTTTGTGGGTAGTCTATTTATGAGATAAGTGGCAGTGAGGACACATTCGCCCCAATATCTGATAGGTAGTTTTGATTGGAACAAGAGTGCCCTTGCTGTTTCAAGGAGGTATTTGTGTTTCCTTTCTACTACACCATTCTGTTGAGGTGTATAAGGACAGGATCTTTGGTGTATGATGCCTTTTTCTTGGAAAAAACAAGTTGCTTCAGCACTTGTGAACTCTAAACCATTATCAGATCTGATAGTCTTAAGTTTAGTTTGGAATTGGGTTTCTATAAGCGTTATGAAGGCCTTTACAGTTTGTAATGCATTACTTTTGCATCGGAGTAATTGAGTCCAAGTGGACCTACTATGATCATCTACCATGGTTAGGAAATAATGATAACCATCATGAGTAGGCACATGATATGGTCCCCATAGGTCAATGTGAAGTAGTTCAAACACATTTGTGGTTGTGGTAAGGCTGTCAGGGAAGGGTATTCTGGTTTGTCTAGCCATGGGACAGATGGTGCAAGTAAAAGGTTGTTTGTTTGAAAAATGTATTGGTATGGTAGAAATACCTCTCATCTTAACAAAAGGTACATGTCCAAGTCTAGTATGCCACAAAAATTCACTATCCTGAGCATTGGTGTGGAAAGAATTTACAGCAAATGAAGGAAAATTATTGACAGAACTTGAAGAAAAATCAACAGTGTAAGCTTCTTTATTAGAAACAGGAGAACCTTTTACAGTAGATGGTGAAGCTTGACACTCAGGCCCAATTAAGACTTGTTTACTTTGAACTAAGGAAGGGACATGTTGGTAATTGAAAAAACTATCAGTAGAACAACAGAGGACAGAAGATAGACCACCAGAAACTGGACCACAGTTGTGGCATTTTGGGCAGAAAAAATACAATCCATTCCTAGCTCTACCAAGTCCCAGAGGGCTCTTCAGAGAAGGGCCCTGCAATAGACAAGAAGAACTGTTAAAACTGACTGTTCCTTTGAGTTGGAGTGCCAAACAATGAACTGAAATCAAATTAAATTTGAAACTAGGTATGAATAAAACTTTGTACAGAGTCAATGTTGAATTCAAACAAACATCACCAATTTCAGTTACCTTGACTTTGTATCCATTTGGTAAGGTGATCAAGGAAGGATAAGGTAGTGTTCTAAGGTTAGTTAAGGCATTTTTGGTGTAAGTCATGTGATGTGATGCTCCTGAGTCTATGATCCAAGAATCAGCAGCTAATCTAGTACATTTACATGATAGATTACCTATCTCAGTAATTGAAGAATAGCAAGCCAAAATACCTGCTAGGTTCACAGCTCCACTAAGCATATTTCCTGAGCCATCAGTCCCATTTCCAGCTTGCAGAGATCCCAAGAGGTTAAGCAATTGCTCATATTGGCCTTTGGACAGATTCAATGACATTTGCCTCTTTGACTCATCAGACTCCTCATTGTGATTCTTGTCATCTTCAGAACTGTATGCATTTGCTGCAGAACCTGAGCTTCTTCCCTTAGGAGGTCTAGAATTGGATGGATAACCATGAAGTTTGTAGCACCTATCCTTGGTATGACCGGTACGTTTGCAGAAGTCACAAAACAGATTTGATCTATTACCAGTGCTAGAATTACCTCTGAAGACAGTGTTGGTGTTGGGATTTGGACTATTAGTACCTCCTCTTGAGGATGCATAGTTGGTCCTAAAAACTCTGGATCCTGTAGCAACATTAGGTGAAACAGAGGCATTTAGTGAAGTGGATTCCAAAGTAGTGTGATTGTGAGGTCTAACTTCCCTTTGTCTTTCCTCCTGTAACAATATAGCAAAAGCTTGTGCCATGCTAGGTAATGCAGGCATCATGAGAATGCTTCCTCTCACAATAGTGTACATCTCATTCAAATCCATCAGAAAATATACAAGTCTCCTATCCTGTTCAGCTTGGTGCATTTTGGCCTTACCACCACAGACACATACACAAGTACAGTGGGAGTGAACGTCAAGAGTGTTCATCTCCTCCCATAGTTTCTTCATCTTCGTGTAATAACCAGTGATATCCAAAGTTCCTTGAACAAAATCATTGATCTCCTTTTGTAACTGATAGAGTTTACAACCATTAGTCTGGTCATATCTTTCTTTTAACTCAGTCCAAAGTTCCATGGCATTGTTAACTTACTGTAAACTGTCGCGCAAATTAGGTGAGAGGGAATTGAGAATCCATGAGGTCACCATATCATCACACCTCTCCCATTGCGAGAAGAAAGGATCTGTAGAAGTTGGCTTAACAACTTTCCCAGTGATGAAACCAGTCTTACTTTTAACAGATAGGGCCCTGAGAACAGCTCGTCTCCATGATCTGTACCCAGTTCCATCAAAAACAACTGGTAATAATGTTGAACCTGCGTTCTCAGAAGGATGCAAATAGAGTGGACTACTGAAATCTATTTGAGGAGCAACAACTGGTGCATCACCCATGGATGAAAATTGAAGATCAATGTTGGGGACAATTTCAGGATTTACAAAGGGAAAAAAAACAGAAGAGAGAAAACGAGATCTAAGGAAGTGAACACAAAGAAACAGGGGAACAAGAAATCACGAAATCCCTAAATCACAGATCGTGAAATCGAATCGAAAGAAGAAGAAAAAAAAGAAACTGGATGTGCAATACTCACGAAGTAATGCAGATGCGGAAAACAGAGAACATCCCTTGCTCTGATACCATGACAAAATCAATAGCATAAGCTGGAAAATATTAAGCTTCCTCCATTAATGGAGGTTTAACCTTCACGAGACGAGCATTCAGAGAGAGAGAAGTGAAAGCATTTTTATTGAGAATAAACTGAGAGAATATAATCAATACAGTATTGTGTATATATACACTATTTCAGCTAACTAACTTGATCTGACAGAATAACAACTTAACCAACTAACTCTGTTAACTCTAACTAATGCTAACTGTGTGATTAACTAAATTGTAATCTCATCTTTATAATCTGGACTTGCAGTATAGAATTGAGAGTGTATCGATGGCTGCAAGAGAAGTCGATGATGCATTTTGTAAAATTCTTGAAGCATCCTATTTTGACGTTGTCATTTAAATGGCTTGGGACGAAGGAAATATTTAATTAGAATCCACTTTCGTATATATATATATATATATATATATAATATTATGCCAAAATATTTGAATTTGGTTTTTTTAAGACCATAACGTCAATTTAAAATATTTGAAGTTAGGTCTTATCAAGGCAATATACTTCATACAAAAATATGTTTGAAGTTGGTTTGGCAAACCATTATATATCCAAATCTCCATGGCTACAATTCCAATGAAAAATAGCTAAAGTTGATATAGCAAACCATACAAATTTTCAAATAAAATTATCTGGCGTTAGTTTTCACAAAGCCACACTTCAAATAAAAATGTTTAAATCAGACATAATTTTTCAAACATCAATCGTGCACATCTGAAATTGAGCTCGAAGCAAATAAACTTGCAAACAAAAAAAATGATCATCAAATTAAAATTAAATAACTATTTCAAAAGCAGAATTTGACTTTGTGTAACTTGACTATCCAAAAAAAGAAAAAGAAAAATAAAGGAAAATCTCGTGTGTTTGGTTGAATATCATCAAAATTCATAACAATTTTTCTTAAAATATGAATTTAATAGAATAAATTTTTTATTTAGCAAACATAAAAATCATATTTGTATGTTATAGCTATAGTTTGTATAATTGCGCTCCATACTAAATTTTATGTTTGCTATGGCTATTAATCTATATATTTTGGTATACATATACATAAAAATTTGTATTTGTATATTTCGGTATACAAACTAAAACATAGTAATTGTATATAAACAAAATTACTACATATGTACAACACATATGTGTACCGAATGGGTCTATTTGTATATTTCGGTATACAAATGGGTCCTGTAATTAATTTTTATCCAACACATATGTATATCAAATGAGTCTATTTGTATATTTCGGTATACAAATTGGCAAAAAACATGAAATGTTTGCTACGAATTACAAATAAAAGAAATCATGGCTATAGTATTTAATTTGAATTAATAGTTTGCTATTTCATACAATTTTCCCAACTTAATATCAAGTCGCATGCCATCGTCTTTATATATCTTAATTAATAAGTTATATAATTTAATTTGTGTACATCGCTTTTGTATTTTTTTTTAAATTCATGAAAATTTAATTCGAATATTTGTAGAATAATCACTATCCTTTTATTACTAGTTCTACTTCATGAGAGGGCAAAAATAACGTCATAGCATTTTAATTTGTTAAATATTTCAATTAATTAGTGGCATTCGTATACCTAATTATTTGACCCAAACAAATATTTTAATAATTTCAAAGTATGCGTTGCAATAATATCATTTATGCTACTATTTAATATCATTGGTTTGATCATTTAGATGGAATTCTTTTATTTATGCTCCATCTCAAATTATCTATTGAGTTTCTCTTGTATATGTGCCTTTTTAAAATTTATTATTTGGGACAATTTTAAAATTACCCCATTTTAACTTGAGATATAATATTTATCTTGTAGAAGAATTGACATTAAGGATAAAATTCGGATGAAAAATTCATTTTATCTTGTATTTTTAAAATGACAAATAATATAAGATAATTATTTTTTGAAATCACGACAGATAATTTGTGATTGAAAAGAGTATCATTAATTGTGTAATCTTTAAGTAATTAGTTTGCTTTCCAAATATGTTGGTGGTCTCTCATATATGAATTCAATAATGCAAATAATAATAACAACAAATAAATAAATATATGTCCAAAAATAATACTAATAATAATTAAATAAATATACGTCCAAAAATAGTTTAAGTGGTAAAATAAAATCTATTCATTTTCCTATAGGATATAATTACGAATTTTGAAGAGGTTCAATGTATCCAAACATATTATTATCGTCATTAATGTCCCTCTATTAAATTATATTTTCGATTGGTGAATAATTCGACTATATGTTCATAACATATATATTGAATTATTGATTTTGGTTCATGTATTTATTTTGTTATATATATATATATTATGAGATATGCTTCATCATGATATCCGGAGAATTGATAAAGTGAGCCATATTTGAACTAATTTACAAGAATTATACTTTTTTTTTAAAAAAAAATTAAAACCTAGAATAAACATATTTCATAATAACGTATTATATATTATTTTATTCAAAAAAAAAATCAAACGGAAAAAAAGTTGATGGTTGACAACATTAAAAAGGAATTTGTTATTGTGGAGAACATTTTACCCTTAATTATATGTAGGATACATTAACAATTCTCTGTCAACTTTGTTCATGTACGAAATTTGATTAAGCGTGTTATAAAGTTATAACTATGAAGAAAAAAATTATTTTTATACATGAGAGATCTACAAAAACTATTTTATTTTATTTATTTCGTAAATATCGATCCAAGATATCTTAGTTCCTGACTCTCAATCTAAAATGGAAAGATATATAAATATTGAGGATTCATACTACGATGTTAATTACCACTAGAGAAAATTAAATCATCCTCACCCATTTCTAATATTTTAGATAAATTACCACTAGAGAAAATTAAAGTGTTACTATAATCAAATAATCAGTCAACAAATGAAAAAAATGATTGAGTTAAGCAATAATAGATTAAAACTTGGCATATATGGGTGCAACTTGCAAGTAGGACAATATTACATGAATGCTAATTATTTCATCATTAATATAAGGGATGTGATAGGTGGGATGTAATTCTCTATGCTTAATAAGTTAATCACAATTCAAACTCATAACACATGATTTATTTTGCCCCAATAAATTTCATAATTTATTTTTTTAAATAAGCTATACCATTGTCATCGAGCTCAACAATATTTCTAACTTGTGATATTATGGTATATCTTATATAGCACTTCACTCTTCTCTCCTTTTTCGGAACCAAAATTTATTTAATGTGATGTGTGCACTATTCTACTAAAGCTTGCCAACCTAAGCATATATCGGACCATCTTTCGTTACGAAATATTACATAATTTTGAGCTATGAAAATGAAGAGATTTCTAATATATATTTAGGGACACCCCCTACCCCCCCCTACTTAAGGTAGTAAATTTTTCATAACTCATATTCATGACAAATATTGCTCGTTTTGACTCAACACACCTTATAGATTTATCCATTGACCATCATCGAGCCCAACAATCCCTGTTGTGTTTTGTCTTGTATATACAACATTTTTCAACGTGAGATTTATTTAATATGTCAATTTATATTACTCTTTAGAAACTTGCCAATTTAGATACATATCAATTTACCTTCCGTCATAAAATGTCACATAATTTTGAATATAAGATGATTTATCAATTTACCTTCCGTCATAAAATGTCACATAATTTTGAATATCAGATGATTAAATATAAAAATATATATCATCTAAATTGACTTCATTAATTAATTAGGTAGTTGTAGGAACATGGTGACTGGGGTGAGGGTGATGTATGTTGCAATTAAACCAGCCATATTGCAACTAGTAAACTCAACTTGGTAAAGCTTCTTTGTTTGAAGAGGCCGGACATTTAATATAGTAGGTACTTTTTTTTCGATGTTCGTTATCTGTATCGGATATAAAGCTCGACTAAAACTAAATTTACAATTGCAAGACTCATCTTTTGTGGCGTCGTTCGTAACAAGATTATTTTTTTTCATTTCAGAAGTTCAAACTCAAAATATCTAGTTAAGAATAAGATTAAATCTCAATCATGCCATCACGATCCATATTTATCTAAAAGGATGCACTTTAATTAGAGAGATAACGACTTTGGCTCAATATTTATGAATTATGATATATACTAGACTAGTCTATCTAGACGGCTTGCCTTTTTATTCCAAAGTAGCTTTCCTCACTATTTTTCTTCTTTGAAAGTTGTTATTATAAAAATAAATGGATCTAGGTCAATTATCAAATACTACTTTATAATGGATCGAGATAAATATTATTCTTGTACTCAATAAAGTCTTATGATAATCGAATAATTCAAGAAAGAACAGACGGTAATTCAATAGTCATATAAGAAAAAAAAAATATCTACTACTCCTAATAATCATATACCTCGTTCATATTTATAGAAATAGTCAATTAATAGTTATTTACTTTTTGAACATTTTTATAATAATATTATCATGGAGTTTCACTGGTAAAATTAAAAAACATTATACTGGTAATTTTTTTGAAAAAAAATATTTTTAATTTTTATCCTTTAAGCTCGCACCTCATGAAATCCATTAAAGAAAAGAGCGCTCTCTACCAAAAAAATCATTTCAAAAGCCCAACTCCCACAATACAATTTTCTCACTGTCTTTTCAACTATCGCATGATATAAGACGAGTCAATATGAATTTTGTTCTTTTATTCAATTTTATAAATGACTGAATAATTCAAAGAAAGGGTTAATTACTTTACAACAAAGTTTTATTTTATACTGAATGTCTATGTCACATAAACAAAATTCTATAAATGAGAGAAGTAAAAGTATTTAACATGTGGACCATTTTAAATAGCTGGATAATCAATTACTGGGTGAACAAATTAAATTCGTTGACAATGACATTATGTTAATTAACTAAAAAATAATCAAGACAAAGTCAATATACATTTTTGGTCTTGTAGTAAATATGTTATATTTTAAATAATTTTTAAAAGTATATATGTAGATAGTGTGTGTAACAATAAAAAAAAGTATGTATGAAACAATTAGTCATTTTGAAAGATTGTGATTATATGTATACAAAAAGGATCAAACGTACAAATTTCAAATAAGTGAGTCTGATATCATTTTAAAGATTAAAATTAAATTTTATCAATAATAAAAGAATAAAAAACGTTGTTAACCTTAGTTTTATCAAAAACGTTGCTTCATATGACATCTGAAAAACAAAATACATTTAGTCTGATATCATTTTAAAGATTAAAATTAAATTTTATCAATAATAAAAGAATAAAAAACGTTGTTAACCTTAGTTTTATCAAAAACGTTGCTTCATATGACATCTGAAAAACAAAATACATTTAGTCTGATATCATTTTAAAGATTAAAATTAAATTTTATCAACAATCAAAGAATCAAAAACGTTGTTAACCTTAGTTTTATCATTTTATTTATTCAGATGTCATATAAAAGCAAACTTAAATTTATTAATAATTGGGAATTATTTTTTTCTTTCGTTATTAGAAGGGTCCACGATACTTATTGATTGAAAAAGAAGTAGGGTTAATGGGCCATTTTGATTCCCCTTTTTTCTTTATCCTCCCCCGATTTGGTTCAGAAAAAGATCAACGCAAATATCTTATTCAAAAATAATTTCTGAAGTTTTCCCTTATCCGAACGGGACCTCCTTGGCGTGTGATAGCTATGTATATATATATTGCTTTATAGTATATGGATTTTACCCATAAACACAATTTGACAACTATATATGTCGTTATTATCTCGTTTTTTTGGGCATACTATGACATCAACCTCAAGCTATCAATTTATTTTTATTTTTTTCATTCGATATTTGATAACTGTATCGAAGTTTGACTATTTCGAATTCGTGCTGAGTAGAATTTCATTTAGGAGATAGGAATTACTAAAAAAAAATTCATATTTAAGGCTCAAACATGATATCTCTTACTTAAAAAAGGAGCAACTTTATCTATTGCGTCACATCCTATTCGGTTGATGGTAAACTATTAAATATTATTTTTGTTTGATACACCACAAGTAGTGCATAACATAATTAATATATTGCTTTAAGAGTCAAATAATTTGATTTTAATTTTTAGCTATTTAACAAATCAAATGAACAAAATGCCGTCCACTAATTAATTAATCCTAATATACAGAACCTTTACGAATTTTTTATTTTTTTTTAATCCAACTGTCAAAAATGTCCTTTTTCTTTTGTTTAAATAATTTTTGTGTATGGACGGTGTAAACGTATTACTAAAGGTAACAGCAAATATACAAATTTCTTTAATATTGGTTGATAATTAATCTAGAATAAATGGTGAGTAACTATGGTTAAAATATATCACATCGTATTATAACAAATATTTTTTTTTAACAATATTACACTATAATGATGAAGTTTTTCTAGAATCAATTTTTCATGGTATTTTATATTATATGTTTATAACTATACATATATATTAACCAAAAATTATTCAAATAAACAGTGTCGTTATAAAAATATTATTTTACTTATTCTCAAGCTTGATTGAGATTAGCGTGAAAATAAGAATGTTAAATCCACATCCTTTGGAAACAAAAGTCCTCATGCTTGCTAATTTTCTAAGAAGATTACTAGAGAAGAGTCGACATTGCGATAAAATAAACTCTTCTCTCACTTTGTTCGAGCTGATGAATTATATCCAGTGCCCTCTCACATGATTTTTATTCTTTATAATACACGAGACTACCAAAGAAAATTCAACTTCTTCTCAAAGCAACAATTAAAAGAGAAAATATCAATTTATTGATCAAAACTAATCCCGAAAGTTATAGAATTTTCTTTGTTTTCAATAGTAGCAACTATAGTTTTAGTTCAATATCAATCGGATTTCTAAGCACTAGTATGTCCTTTCACCTATTAACTCATAAAAAGAAATATAATTAACCCATGCATTTTTTGTGGGACGAGAAAAAAACTTTTATTTCCTTGTCTAAGTGACAACCTAGAAAGCCTAAACAGTACAAGAAATAAGGCTATCACCTATTCATAGCACCCAAATATGACACCATTTAAAGATTTTTTAAAATATAAAAAATAAGTCAAAAAATATTTTGAGGATTGAAAAAATGACTAACCATTATATAGAGAAAATAACTAGTTAGGGTTATTTTTGTATTGCTTTGACTGGAAATATATTTATTGGTATATGAAGATAATGACTACCTTTGACTATTTCACTTTGGTACATTTGAAAAATGTTAATTTTGTCCAAAAGATATTTAATGTTATGCTGACAAATTCCTTTTTGGAGTCTATCAAATAATAGAATGTATATGATATTAGTATAATATATTTATTGTAAGCAAGTTGGAAAATATAGAATTTTAGTCATGTAATACTGTCTTAATTTAGTTACACAAGAAGGGAGGGAAAATAGTACTTGAACAATTTTAGTAAAAAATTGTCTCAACTCTTAACCAAATATTATACTCAGCGTAATAGTGAAGTCTGAAAAAAATAAATTTTTTATTTATATCTCTATAGAGTCAAATATACTCTCAACTCAAAAAAATGAATTTATCTAGAAAAGAATTGCAAGAAAAAAAACGAAATGATAACTAATTAAATATCAATATATAGAGTAAAATGAAGCAAACTCTTAATTGAATGATATCTATAGTATATAATTTACAAAAAAAAATTATTAAACAAAATTCATCGTTCATGAAAGAGTTATTTATAAATACTTTCGAGTAATTTGAGATATATAAATATATAAAACAAAATCTAAATTTGGTTAAAAAATATGAGACGACCGACTAGCATAAATTTTATCATGCTTGAGATTAGAACTTGAAATATCGAGATGAATTTTCTGAGCCCCTCTAATTTTATGTTTAAGAGGTTCAAAATTTCTATATATGCATAAATTTAAAAATGATCTTATATCTACCATTTAATATTTTACGGAAGGAGTTTGAGTGACCCTTCAATACCTTAAATTCGCCTCTACTTATAGCATTTTCATTGATTCAAAAATAAATATCTAGAATAGTTTGTCTATCTTATTATCAACATGATAAAATTAAAAATAAAATATATCTTTATGAAAAATTATTAATTACTACTATATGTTACCATATGAATATATAGTTGTGTGTATAAGAAAAAAAGTCAAGAAAGTGATGCAAAAGACTAGTTGATTGACCATTAATTTGTAGCCAAAAATATCATCTCTTCTAGAGAAAGTGCATGCATAATTAATATCTCATCCTAATCTAGTCAACAAATATATATGAAAAGAAATTAAAATTTGGATATTGCTTTATTGATGCATATCAAATATAATAATTCCAAATTGATCCATGCATTTTAATTATGGCATTGATGATTCAATTTCTGACTTTGTAAAGTCAAAATTCAGGAAAAGAAACAATGCAATTTCAAAATTTATTAATAATACTTTTTAAACTTAAAGTAATTTTAAAAAAATACTGAACAAATAAAAGTGAACGAAAAAATCGTCAACGCTGAAAAAGTAATCCAATAGTTATTAATTGAAAGTTGTGACCGTGTACATATAGTGTGGAATAATATAATATAGGATGTTACATTTATTAAATTGTTATGACCTACTAGATAGGTGGGGTGGGATTAAATTAAAGTGCAAGTGTAGTTTGTTTGACTTGTTGCAAAAGTATAAATTTAATTCTTTTGTTAATGAATATTCACAAAAAAATGGTCCGTGATTTAATTACACATTTATAATATTTATATTATTATTCTATATTTAATAATAATATATTTTTACAAATAGTCCAACTATATCACATTTCCTACATAGAGGGGTTGAAAACACTCAATTTAATTAATTAAAGATTAAATATATCAAATTATATGTTACAGAAATTAAAATCAAAATTTATCAATAATAAAGGGACCAAAAGTGATATTCTCTATATATGTATACTAAACCGTGTCTTAATTAAGACTAATAATAAGTACAAGTTTTAAGTAAATAATCGCCCTTTACAAAAGTCTAGTACTTTCATATTTTAAACAAGTTTTCATGTGTCATATATATAAGTTTTATTTTGTTTTTCATAAGGTATTTTGTATTCGTTTTGAGGTTCAACTAATTTGAATTTGCGTAGAAAAGTCTTATATTGAGAATAACTCACAAGAGTACTTACCATTTCACCACAATAATATAAGTTTTAATATTAAAATTTTGTAAATATTGTTAAATGATATTGCCTTAAATAATTTGTAACTTTGCTATAAGGCTTACGACATATGACATGTACATTCATTGACTAATTACCAAAAAAAAATAAAGAAACAAAGATTGATAAAAAATAAAAAATTACCAAAATTGTGGACACATTTTTTTTAGGAAAAAAAAATCAAGAAGAATGGCACGAGAATTTGGGATCCATCTCCAAATATGTAGTTGACTATTTAAAACGTAACTATTGGTTAATTGATCACATTGATTAGTATAATCTAGACTATTATCTAGATATTAATAGTTTGTTGCTCGAATTCTTTATTTATCATATTTGATATTCATTCAAAAAAATATTCTTAAAAAATCTGAACAATACAAATTAAAAATTACCTATGAGATTGAAGATCTCAATTCCTCCATATCAATGGATTATATATTATTTTGATTTTTCCTTAATAATATATATATATATATATCATATGCTATTTCATTCTACCAAATAAATATAATTCAACATTTTTATCACATGTATAAACATATGTTTATTTGTGTGGTTCTAAGGGTTTGAAAAAGAGCTAAGGCAAATGGGGCCTAAAATTTAAAGTGGAATCTATAGAATTTTGATTTTTTAATTAAAAAGAAAAATCTATTACAATGTGAATAACAAGACAGTGAGATCTTTTCTAAAAAAAAATTTGACTAATGTTTGATATTTATTTTTAAAAAGCTTAGTATAACTTATCAATTCATAATACAAATATATTTAATGTGAATAAATTTTAATCATTTTTCTTCTTTAATACTTTGATATCAATAGTTTTATCTAATTAAAACAAGAGAAAAATATATTAAAGAATATGGTGAAAGTAATGATTATTGGAGCAAGGTAAAGATCGTTGGCTATTTTGTTGGCCTTTTCTTCTAGAAAAAAAGAGGTAAACTCGCCTTAAGTAGCAATTTCGACTATATAGAGTAAAATCTCGTTATATTTTGCAAAATAAAATAAAATAGAATTATCTATTTTTTTTCGAAATTTCTTGCAAAAGTTTAGCACATCATTTCGAACCAAGTCAATCGAATGCAAGAAGGACCACCAATGGTTTCTCCTTTAGAAAAACTACTCCATATTTAACGGTTTTTTCTTACTTAAAATAAAATAAAATAAATAACCTAAAAGTATCTTAATTTGATTAAACACGAAATTTAAGTATTTTTCTTTGACTGAACACGAAAATTAAGGGGAAAAAAAAGATTTTTAAATCTTGTGATTTTAAATTAAAGAAATGTGTAATCATTTAAATTTTATGATATTAAACTTATCGTACAAGATATTGAAAATTTTATTAAATATAGAAACATTGGTTTTGGAGTGGTGGGT
>NW_006239277.1:90981-108614 GCF_000226075.1 Solanum tuberosum | reverse complement strand
GGGTATAAACCAAAAAAAAGAAGAAGAAAATACACTTAAATTGAGACGGAGGGATTATGTACTATATTACTAGTTAACAAAAATAAAATAAAATTACACGGTTGTATTACGTACTTGTTAAACCACTTGTAAATAAAAAATAATACAATTTTTTTTTTGGAATATTTAAAGCAGAATCCAACTGGTGCAAAAACTATATTAAATAATAAAAAGGGGAAGAAAGACAATTATACCCTTACTGCCCAAATTTGCCGTCTTAGAATATAGATATATATGCTGACCTGGCTTTCCTTTTCATAAACTAAATAGGACTATAATATTTTTTTTTATTATAAATACCTTACTATCTCTTCACAATTTTTTCTCATACTTCTTCTTCTTCTACTAAAAATAAAACTCCAATTTTCTTCTCCCATTAGGATTTTCTATCTATATATTATTAAATAAATATATAGATAGAAATAGATTTTAGATATTATCTCTTCAAATAATATCCAAATATATATTACTTACCAAATATTCGATTCATATAATATAAATAAATTCATTGTTGTTCTTCCTTTGCTGATTTAGTTCATCATGGTGAGTTTTTTTTTCTGGTTCTATAATTTTTTTTAATTTTATTGTTGATTTTTAATGTAAGTTTTTTTTTTTTTTAAATTTTACGACAGGCTATTGAATATGAAACTGTTAGATATGAAGAGGTGAGTCAAGAATCTTTATTGTTATTTTTTATAAATTTTTATAAGATTTTTTTTGATTTTATGTTTTAATATTTTTTTTAAAAATTTAACAGGAATTTATATTGAATTCAAGAGGAATGAAATTGTTTACATGTAATTGGGTCCCAAAAGATTGTGAACCAAAAGCTTTGATTTTCCTCTGTCATGGATATGCCATGGAGTGTAGTATATCAATGAAAGGTAATAATTTCTTATATTGAGTTGAGAATTTATCTGAAACAGTCTTTTTACCTTAGGGGTAAAAGTACGGATTGTGTACACTCCATCTTTTTCAGACTCGAGATTATATGGAGTATGTTGTTATTGTATATATGGATCGAGTGTCTATCAGAAATAGTCAATAGTCTGTAGGACTATGTACACTCTATCTTTTTTAGACAGTTGTTATTATTGTTTTTTTTTATAATTGGTTATTGATATTAATATTTGATTTTTAAAAAATAAATAAATAGATGCTGGAATGCGATTGGCGAAATCAGGATTTGGAGTTTATGGAATTGATTATGAAGGACATGGAAAATCAGAAGGACTTCAAGGATATGTTAATAGCTTTGATGCTCTTGTTGATGATTGTTTTGATCATTATTCCAAAATTTCTGGTAAATATTTTTTTATTTCGCATTTGATTAAATCAGATTCGTATTGAAAAGTTTGACTTTTAGGAAAGAAACATTTCCTATGATCAAATGATATCATTGATAAGATTCGAATCGAATCTGAAATCTTTGGTCAAAATTAGAGTACTTTACTATTTCATTGTGGTTTTTGGTAATCTTATTATATTGACTCATAGTTTACTATAACAAGATAAATTACAGTGATACGTAAAGAATCTTGAAATAGTTTTCTTTACTAAAACCCCATTAAATTGTCTCTTTATAGAAGCCATGTGTTTATTTATTTTCATTCTTTTTTTGTTGGGATTTATTTTTGGTCATTTTTGGGTTTGACTTTTTATTTTTCGAATAAATGCAGAAAGGAAGGAAAATAAAAAAAAGATGAGAATATTGATGGGAGAATCGATGGGAGGAGCTGTGGTTCTACTTTTACACAGAAAAAAACCTGAATTTTGGGATGGTGCTGTTTTAATTGCTCCAATGTGTAAGGTACGTTTTATTTTCGAGTTCGATCGAATCTAAAAACTTTAGCGTGATGTTATATTTATGTTAAACAATCTTCTTGATATATATAGAAAGTAATTATTCAAAATTCAATAAGTCGATTTTTCTTAAAAAATCAAGAATCATAAATTCAAAATTCCAACTCAGTTTCTGAACAAATCGCGGCCTACCTCAAGATTCCTGTAATCGGTTTTTTATTTCCAACTTGTGTTTTTTTAATAAATAATAAAAAAAATTGTTGGTGTTTTGACCAAATTAATTAGAACGTGCAAGCAGGCTTGTTTAAGGGAAAAACAAATTGTTTTACTCAGTATTTTGTCAAATCTGATAAATTTTTAATGAAAATAAAAAATGGTCGTTTTCAGTTTTTTATTATTTGGTCCCTTGCTAAGAAATGGTCATAGTTACATCATACATGGAATTTTTTTTTGGGGTGGGCTGGGTGGGGGGTTAATAACACTTTATTGTATACAATATCATAATGAAATTAAATGAGTGTAAATGTACCGTAAAGATTCATATAATTGAACTTAACTCGTTCATGATCGTTTATTTTTATGAGATTGAAAGAATATATTTTTACTTGAATTTGAATGTTGCAACGTGGATATTGTTGCAACCATTTAGACACTTTACTAACTCTATATGAAAAGGACTTGATGTATATATATTTTGTCAAAGTAGTACCAAAAATTTCAATTCTTAATGATGGTTTTATTTTCAGTAATATGACTATTCTGTTTTTTTCTAAAAAATGATCGTGGTATCTGGGTTAAGTTTATGCGCGTTGAACTAATTTCACATGATATATGTCACTTTTCACTATCAATAGTTATTAGGTAACTTTGTTCACGAAAGATTGAACAAATTCTGGTTTTAATTTGACACTTTACTAACTCCATGAAAACAAACTTGATTTGCATAATAGTTGAATTAGTACTAAACCTTCAATTATTATTATTATTTAATATTTTTGTTTTAAATTGACATTTTACTAACTTTATGGAAACAAGCTTGATAATATCCACAATTATTGAAATTAGTTTAAAGTTTGTTTGGTTTGGTTATGTTTGTTTTCCTATGGAAAACAAGGAGAATTTTGTGGAAAATATCATAATGCAAATTAAGTAATCTTTTTTCTCTCAATTAATAAAAAATATTTTCCACGTGATGAGTGAATTAAATACACGTCAATAGATATGAATTTTGCCATAGATAACAATTTGGTATTTATTTAACTAAGGAAGAGTAAAAGACGAGTTTATTATAGACTCAGTTTTGAGTCACCATACCCCACTAATCCTCGACTAATCCTCGAGAGATATTTTAGTTATAAACGAAGGTAAAAAAAAGGAAACACATGATGCTAGCACACATTTCAAAGTGTATTCCCTTGTTTGTTAGTTATGTATGAATTAGACGCATGTCATTGATTTGAACTTTGTTATTGCATTATGCAAACAAAAATCTGAATAAATTTTTTCACATTTTTTTTTCTTGAAATTTGTGTGCTATGTTTTTATTGATGTTTCAATATATTTTTTTTCAAACAGATTGCAGATGATATGAGGCCACCTCCAATGGTGATAAGTGTTTTGACCAAACTTTGTTACTTTATCCCAACTTGGAAAATAGTTCCAACTCAAGATATTGTTGATTCAGCATTTAGAGACCCTGAAGTTAGAAAAGAGGTACCAACTTTACCTCATTTCTTTTTACGCGATGAAATTAGTTTATGAAAATATAATCAGTCTAACTGGCTTTATTTTGTCAGAATTCGAAAATGACTCATCTAAATGGTTAAATTTCACAAATAGTCACTCTTGTAATTGAAAAATAGTCATTGTTATTGTCTGTCCTAGCTTTGGTGGACAGAGTTACCTAGTACCTGTGAAAATAGTCGGGGTATGCGAAAGCTGGCGCGGATATCACACTCATTAAAAAAAAAAGTCATTGCCATAGAATTTCAAATTCATGAAACTCCATCATAATGTCATGGAAGTTCACCTCCTAAATTTGAAATTTCACGACAATGACTATTTTTCAAAGACAAGGCCAAAAAGTGATCAGTGACCGCTATTTCATCTAAACTCATCCGAATCTCGCATTTTTGCATAGTTTATATGAAGTAATACGACTTGTAAGAACTCATATAACTGACCTCAACTTGTTTGTGACTGCAGATTAGAAACAATCCTCATTGCTACAAGGGAAAGCCCAGGCTACAAACAGCTCACCAACTATTGACAGTCAGCATGGATTTAGAACAAAGACTTGAAGAAGTCACATTGCCATTTTTCATTGTTCATGGTGAAGATGACACTGTTACTGATCCATCTGTAAGCAAACTTCTCCACGAAAAGGCATCGAGCATCGACAAGAGCTTCAAGTTGTACCCCGGGATGTGGCATTCCCTCTCCTACGGTGAATTCCCTGAGAACAGAGACATTGTGTTCTCGGACATCGTAGTGTGGCTCAAGGAGAAAATAAGCATGGGTAACTCAAGGCTAGAGAGGCAACAAAAGCAAGCAAATGATCAAATTTTACCAAAGATGAGCAGTTAGTTAAATGGACCTTCCTATAAGGTTGTGGTAGTAGTAAGTATTTGATGTCTTGTAAAACAAAGAAAGAAGAAGAGTGTGTTGAGTTTACAAACTTCACAAGATGTGTTGATTTGTTAACTGGTTAATGTGTTTAAAAAAATGAATTTGCTAACTTTCCAAGCATGAAAATACTTGATTAGATACAGAGTTTTAAGTTGAAATTCCTTTGAAATTTATGCTTTTAAAACATATCATGATATTTCTGCTACTATATTAAAATAATGTCAATATGACTTCATAAAGAAGTAGGGAGATGATATATATGATTCTTAAGAGAGACGAAAATATCCATGTAGACTGTAGTGACTTGATAACCATGTTCTGACTTTGTGCGCACCTTGATTAATTCCATAAGTTAATTGTCATCTCCCATCAACACAAATATCGAATAACTTTGTTTCACAAGACTGCAGAATCATAAAGCAAGTCAAGTTCATAAACGACCCTAAAATATGTCTGAAGAGCAACAAAAGTTCTTCTAAATGATTTTTTTTTTCATCTTCGTGATTTATAAAACGAGGACAAAAATTCAAGGTCAGACACTTTTAGGGATATCGCACGTCATTACCTCACCCTTAAAGACTACGAAAACCCATCAGTAGAAGAGACCTTCACAAATTTAAAGCAAGTATTCAATCTCTGCATCGTGACTACATTTCATGGACACAAACTGGAAATACATAATTTCAGTTAACGGGCAATTTGCTAAAAAATTCAGTTGAAAGGACTAGGCTACGCTACAGCATAATTACAACAGAGAAGCTGGGCGATGATTCACTCCGCTTTGTTTCTTCAAATACGTCTATAGTGAGCAACAGCTTGGAGCGCATGCTGGTCTCTTTTCTTGCATCTACAAAAGCTCAAATCAAATGGAACATCCATAGCTCTCTGTAGCACGCCTTCTTATGCCACGTGAGTGTCCCTTGGCTTGGATACGACTAAAATCATCACCTAGTCATTAAAAAAAAATCAATTTTGAGTGGTTTGATCAATTACCAAAAACGAATAAAACATGACACAGTTTCATAACACATATAACTCTCTGTGCTTCTAGGCAAATGGCATGTTACTGTGCCAAATATAGAAACAAGCCATTATTTGCCATCACAGATATGTGCTCAAGTATCTGTTGACAAAGGGCATATTGATGCACTACTTGATTGACAACACAATTAAATTGATTGATCACAAAGGCAAAACTTGATCAGGTTTCCAAGCCATAAATTATATAAAGAAAGCTTCTAAAAACCTAAACTCCCTCCTTGTTTTCCTTTTCAATATGTGTGGTGTCCAGAGCAAGCTTGTGTACACCTCTACCTATCTACTGAACAGCTAGTTTAATTCATAAATACAGCTTGCCAAGACAATCATGCCTACCAAGGTCGGAGCAGATGAGCTAGATTTGAAAACTAAATTCTCCAAACCTTTTTTTCTTTTAGTAGACAATCAACGATATTAACTATGAGTAACAACCCTTGAAGGTGCAGCTTAAGGGTTGAAGAGTTGGAATAACAACTTGGGGAACAAGGTCCAAATTCTAGTACACTGGAGAATTCTTCTCACGTGTCAGAAAAAGTTACTTGAACACATGATGATAGAAGGTAACAAGTACTTGGTGGATTAGTCAAAGCACATGAAAACTTACTTGGACACAATGGTTATCCCCAAAACTATCAAATATGACTGCCATGCAAAAGCTATTATATTTAAAGACGGGGAGTCTACCTTCATCTAAACATGTTCTCAAATAATTTTGTTTCTTATTTCTTCAAGCTTTTTCAGAATTTCGCCTGGCGTCCTATCCAACTCATCTGCAATTTTGCGCTGCATATCCATGGGCAAGGTTGGGAATTGTTCACACAAGTCTCCATCTATTACATCCTGCAAAATGGTCCCAACATCTCACTGTTATCTTCAAACATGAACTAAGGATTGCACAATCAAAGCTGATTTTAACTATATGAAATGGAAAGAGCAGACTCTCAGCAATACCCTGTAATCTAGTTGTAATTAGTCAAAACTGAAACTTGTAGCAGTTTCACTAGAACTTCGTATTTCAACAATAAAAAATGCAACTAGCAACAAAAATCACCTTGGTAGACATAGAGACAGAACGTGACAACTTAGAACTCCCTTTTGTTCAAAGCATGTACAACAGTTCCAAAAAAGTGAAATCAAGAAAAACAGGAACATACACAAGGCCACTAAATTGCTCATCGTCAAAAAATATAAGGCATATCCATGCATGAAAAAGTTACACTTATCAGGATAAAGCCTGGAGGATGCAACCACTTACAATCCATGTAGTACGAGCACATTTTTCATTCCTAAACTGCTCACGGATTTGATGATCCAAATTTTTGTTCTGGAGCAACTAGAGATTTTAATATGTGAAACATTTTAATTGTGACCTAGGGAAGATCAAGTCACCTTCCTACCAACAAAGTTTCGTAAAGTAGCTAAAGACAATTTAGCTTCAGCATCAAAGTTAGTTTCCCATGTAAAATCATTTGTATTCACTTACTACACTAGTGCATCTCTGCTACCTATTAGAATGACAAACTAAGTAGGATACCACTTTTCACATTGGAACATTAAGGAAATAGCTGATTGAGCAAGTACAATCCTACCTTAACAGGGAAGTAGGCAGATCTGTAGGCCATGTGATCCCTGCCACACAACGGTGGGAACTCCTGCCTCAAATGCATCTCCAAATGAGAGAAGAAGTCAACATCATCCCTCGAGGTAAATGGAAGCATTGCCCCAACACTCCCCATCACAGTCCCGTAGATTATACATTCGCCCCCTCCTGGAATAAGTGATGCCTTTTGCAAGCAAGAGACCACATCACCAACATGAAATTGTACTATTTCCTCAAGCTTATTTGGGGCTCCATTCAGCTTCCCCTGCTCCCATTTTATTTTTCCACCAGTAGGATCTTCTTCAATCTCATCTGAAACGTCCTGAGATAATCGCACAAAGTAGATATTCCCAAACTTATCAGCTCCTGCCACAGTGTCAAAATCTACATGCTGTGCTGCAGTTAGCCATCTCGGGACCGTGTCATCAGCAAATATGTACAGTTGATTTTCATCACGCCTATACTTACAGTAGTGGAATGACTGTAAGAAGTGAAAAATTGGAGCAGATTAGTTGAAACCAGAACTTCATAAATATGACATCAAAGAAGACTAACTTTTACAGAAAATACGAAGAAATGTTCCTTTAAAAATTATCTAACCTAACAATCAGTCAACGTTCTATGGATTTGAAAGGCCAATTCAATCACTCTGATAGCAAATTAGTATTATCCGAAGAAAAATAAATAGGTAATTATGGACGTAATTAGCAAGTTGACGAACAACATCCATCATGCAACCAAGATTCATTTTTCTATTCCAAGACCGGAGAAATAAAAAAAACTTTCAAATAGTAATCCTATGTTGCAACTTCAATCTATGATTTAAAAAAACTTCACTCACTTAGCAAAAGGATATTAATTTCAGAGTTATTTGAATCTATGAACTTCACTAGTTTGATGAGGTTACTCAATGTAATGCAGAGCTATATATCATTTCATACTTCGTAACATTTCTTCCAACCATTTTTATTGCCTCAATTTTGATAATACTCATACAAAAACTTCCACATGCAAAATCTCACTATAACTCAATTCCCAATGCATAGTCATTAGATTTTTCCCCACCTAGTCATTAGATTCAAAACTGTCTTTAGACTAGAAGGCAGAACATAACCTCTCTATCACAATTAACATCAAATAAATAGTATTCAGACAGAATTTAAATAACTAAATTAAATCCTCTTACGTATAAGGTAGAATATTTTATAATAGTCATACCTCTTGCATGTCACCAACATAAATCCGATCACGATAGGTGTGGATAGCTGTGATCGAGTTGGGGAATAGCTTGTTCTCACATTTTCGGAGCAGCCGTTTCTTCCCCAAATCATACAACCTAAGGACAGACCCAATACCAGCCAGCAGTCTACCTTGGAACTGACATAGTGCAAGAGGCACACCATCTACCTGTGTCTTATGCAAAAGCTCTAGGACCTTCCCATCCTCTTTAAATTTGTATATATGAATGTATGCTGCTTCAAACGATTTTTTGGGCCAAAACTGGAGGCCCTTGGCAGTACCAACAGCCAACAGAGCTCCATGCTCCTTGTCATGGAAATTAACAGTGCATATGCTAAATGCAGCCTCATTATCCTGAAGCTCTAGCAGACAAGTGGTCTGTGTTGTCCTTGGATCAAGGACTCTGATGCAGGAAACCCATCTTCCTGACTCCGACTTAGGATAACCATATTGTTCATCAGATAGTGGATCACTACCATCCTCATCTTCACCATTCTCCATTTGTTCTGCACTTCCATTTTCACCATTCCCAGCTGCCTCAAAGCACTCTTTTTTGGCAGCTTCACGCTCTTCTGCAGTATATGCTCCCTGGTCACTCTCAATCATTATCACCATCTTCTTTTTGGGTTGAAGAACAAACCTTCTTGGTGTATACCTTAAGGGTATAGCTGTTTCATTGAAAGTCTCGCCCAATCTCTCTATTGTGAAGACCCTCAACGCATCCCCTGCAACCGCTACAACACCTTCTGCACATTGATCGGATGAAAACGAGGCTGCAAATTCAAGACTCTCATATGATAAAGGTGTCAAAAGAAATTGCCCTTGGTGTATGTAACCTAGCCATGGTCTACTTGATAGGCAGAGCATAGCACGCCGTCCTCTCACAACAATGGAGAAGAGCTTAGGGGCTCTAAGCCCCAAGAAACGTGAACGTGCATCTGAAAGCTGCCCACCATTCATATCCACCACAGTCCTGAATAAAACTCCATTTTGTAAACCAGCATTAAGAAAAAGGCTGGCAGGGTGATCTGCACCATCCTCTCCACCAACAGAGGCCTGAACTTCTAGAAAAAGGAGAGACTCTGGCGGTGAAGATACACTTTGCAGGCTCAGAACCTGCATACAGTCATCAGGGTCCAACGACAAGATACGGATAGTGTTATCATATGATCCAACTGCAAGGAAACGGGACCTTTGTCTTCCCTCAGGAACAGGGGCAATGTCCAGACAAGCTACATCACCTGACATCTCATGCTTCTCAACTTCCATCAACTGGCCAGTCATATCAACTTCAAAATATATAAGCTCCCCTCCACTTAGTGCAATTACCACTTGAAGTCTATTAGATCCAACCTTGACAATAGTTCTCTTTCCAGGAGTTCTCCATTCATTAATACGGCCATCTTCTCTAATATGCCTTATACCACTAGGATGAACTTGCATTAACGAATCATCACCAATCAATGAAACAGAAAGAGATGGAGTAGTATCAAGAAACCCACTGTCACTAACTTCTTCAACTGTCTCACCAATAGAAAGTACAAGAGTTGCATTTGCAAAAGAGACAACAATGTAGGCATCAAACTCATCATTAACATTCTTTTTCACAGTCCAGACAGCACTTGGAACACCAGGAAGTTGTGACACAGCCATTTCACTAACAGCTAAACCTGGCCTAAGTATGCGCAACGAAGACCGAGGACCCCTCCCACAAAGTGAAAATATTTGTGGAGTTTCTTCCTCAAAAAGATTTACGATTTTCATGTCCATGATTGGCATCAAGCTCTCAATCTGATCAATCCTAACAAGATTCTTTAGCTTTCTTGGCTGGAAAAATACAGGTTGAAAGCCTTCTTCAGTTTCCATCAACGTCGATGATGAAGCTTCAACATCTGGATCATCTCCTATAGCCTGAAACTGATACAACGCATGATTCCCAAACTCTGACGAAGCAAAGAGGAACCCTGACTTCAACACACACAGAGAAGAAGTGACCGGAATTGTATCAAAATACTTGATCTTTAACTCCTTAACCCTGTCATTGTCGTGGTCCAATGTCACCTTAAAGATATCTCCATATTCAGTTTGCAAAAGAAAGAAAAACATTGTCTTCTGCTTATGCATAGCAGCCGAAACAATCAAAACTCCACGTTCTGCTGGTAAATCTACCCTCCTGGGAATAACAGCCCTAACATCAGGGTGTCCCTGATTCTTATATATCACAAAATTCTCCGCACAAACAAGCACACCACTTGGACCATCCCCACCTCCAGGAACAGTAACAAGTAAATTAGCACCATTATCGACTTGTTCAGACCACTTCCTCGAAACATGATTAAGTCCTAAATCTAATTCATAAAATGTCAAATGCTTTTGAGCCTCATTTGCAGCTTGGCCTGTCGGATCCTGATCTGCCTCCGAATAATCCAATTCAATAGCAGCAAATATCGGGTTATCAAATCCACAGTCAACCCCACATATCGAAAACGTAATCGTATGGCTCTTATGAGCTTCTAAAGGTGACGAAATTGTTAACCTAGCTGCAGTATCCCTATTCAAAACATACACAAGCTTCTGCTTCTCACAAGCGCCAATCATCACAGCCCTACCTTTCGGGTCAATAGCCAAATACTGACCTGGAACTATCCTCCTACAACCCGATTTACCAAAAGTCTCCTGATGTACTTTATCAAAACAGTTCTTCTCTTTATTATACTCCAATATCACTATCCTACCTGAATCCGACCCAACTACAATGTAATCCTTTTGAGCACCGGTTAACCGAAATTGTGCTAAGGAACGTATAGCCCCGAAAATTTCAACAGATAATAGAGTTTGAAGCTTACCATTATCATCGGGACGTAGGAGGTCAAGGACTTTTCCACGAGCGACGACGATTTCTTGTACTTTTCCGCCGGAAAAGTTGCCGTTGATAGCACAGATTACGCCGGTGGGTTGCTGGAGAGTGAGACTGTAGAGATACATACTGCTAAAACCCTAGTTTGTGAGATTTAGGGTTTTGAGGAAGAAGAAGAAGAAAGGAGAAGTGAGATTCAGAAATGAATTTTTTTTGGCTAAACCCTAGGCGAGGGTTGTAAAAAATGGAGCTCCGATTTTTATTTTGGGCCGGGTTGACAAGAGGTGGTTCGTGAGAGATGGAACCGGTCGGTCCACGAAAAGCGCGAAAATTTTATATATTTGACCGTTCGACTAAAAATATTTATGTTTGTCGATTGTTAGCTAATATGTATATGTTTTATGTGTTGATTATTTTATTTGTCGATTTTTATTTTGTGGATGACTATTTATGTTTTAAAAAATATTTTCTTTGTTTCCTTTTTAACTTTTGCTCGTATTAAATTGTTTAACTCGAATTATGGGAATAATTTTTTGAATTTCCATATAAATGAGCATAATAGAAATTTTAGTTATAATTTGATAGAAAATAAGTTAGTAGAGGTAAAATATGTCATGAAAAAAGATGTTGGTACAGATGATATTCTCATAAAGATTTGTAAGATGGTATTTGGATTGACTTAAAAGTTGGTCAAACCTACTTTTAAGTCAATTCTTTATCCGTAGAAGTTTGGCAAATATAAAAATAACTTAAAATAGGTCAAAAATGACTTAAAATAAATTAGAAAGTGTTTGACAAGTTAAAAATAATCTAAAATAAGTTAAAAACCAAAAGTAGGTCTCTTCCTACTTTTTATTTTTTGACTTAAAAGTCATTTTAGTTTCACTTTTTATTTTTGATTTAAAAGCTAGTATTTTTTTAAGTCAATCCAAACGGGTTCTAAATGTCTTGAAGAGATTGGAGTAGCTTTGCTTATTAAATTATTTAATTACACTAAGAAATATTGTAGAGAAATAAATTAGTATAAAAATAGTGAAGGTGAGGTGAAATTAGATGGGATTGTGGTATCTAAATTGACTTTTATGCTAGTTATTCTATGCGGATATAATGGTAGATTAAAATGTTAGTGTTACACATATATATACCAAAATGTAAAATATGAGTCTTAATAGAACAATTATAAAACCAATAATGTTATGTGAGAATAAATGATAGGTTGTTAAAATTCAACACATAAGCAAGATGAGTGCCGTAGATGCTAAGATGGATGTGTGTTATGTTATTTCTTCGTTTTAAAATAAGTGTTTAATTTTGGGCACTTTAGAAATTTATGGTAAAAATTACTATATGTTTTTTTTCAATTATATACTTACAAGTTATACTCAATCTACTTAAAAGTGTTCAAATTTTCAAAAGACATTTATTAAATAAAGATAATTTAATAAACTACGTACACACTATATTATTTATTTTTTAATGATCATAATTTTTACTAAAGTAACGTAACGGAATTGTACAAAATTTAAAATGATGACATATGTCAAAAGATTTAAGAAGCACACATGGAAGATAAAAGTCAGATAAATGTTTCTTTGAATTATGAAAAATCCAAATTCATACACTTACATTAAATATTTCTTTGAATTAAAAATGCTTCTTTTAGAGACAATGATTAACTAATATAAGATTCATTATTGTGTATTTGTTAGGCAAATCCACAAGTAAACCACTTCATTAAGCCATTAACAACTCCAAGCCTGGACCAACTCATACTAACCAGTACTTGTACCTTTTCATATTACTCCTATTAAACATACTGGTACTCAATATTTACATCAAATAAATGTATTTATCACTTAAATTAATAATTAATTATCATAAAGTACAATATGATTTGATATAAACATCTGAGAACAGGTTGATTATTTTTTTCCAATTACTGGTCCCTTCTTTACTAGCAATTGAAACATTTTCTTACACTAATACAAATTCCTCGGGATTTTATAAGTATTCTATGATCAATTAAAAACATTAACAGGGTAGGTTCAACAAAACTAATGCCTTTAAACTTTTTAAATTAATTTTGTGTTTTGCAACTAAACCATTTCATCAGCTCCACTTAATAGGAAATAAACCTATTTATACTCAATTAGCCTAAACTCTTTTCTCATCAACAAAACATTCTGCTAATTAATTCTTAATTTGCTTCATCTCATCAATCATCATAGCAACAAGAAAAAAAAAATGGTCAAGTTTACTCAATTTTGGTCTAAAACCTTCAAAGCCACTTTTTGCATTTTGCTATTAGCCCTCTCATTTGACTATGCTAATTCAGCAAGAATTCTTGACGAAGTGAGTTCAGATGAACCCGTTGTGGCTCCCGTGGTGGTTGCCCCAGTATCCTCATTGCCAAGTGGCCACTTTCCAGCCACAGTCACCACTCCTGATTCGAACGTAGCACCTATAGATGATGATTCTCCTGAGCCAGCCCCTACTGTTCCAATCGCTCCTTCAGCTGATTTACCAGCTGAACCTGAGCCTGATGTAGCTCCTGCTGCTCCAGTGGCAACAAACACTGGAGCAGCAGCCCCTGCTGCTCCAGTAGCAACAGACACTGGAGCAGCAGCACCTATAGCCCCTGCTGCTCCAGTGGCAGCAGACACTGGAGCAACAGCACCTGTTACCAATGTGGCACCAGGAGCTACAACAGCATCTGGTGCCACAGTGGCTTTGGACCACTCTAAATTTTCATTCTTCATGCATGACATCCTTGGTGGTACACACCCTTCGGGGAGAGTAGTCACAGGGATCGTAGCTAGCACTGACGTTAACAACTTACCTTTCACCAAGGCTAACAACAACGTCTTCCCATTAGACGGTGGAGTTCCCCTCAACAACATCAACGACATTGTCAACAACAACAACTACCCTTTCCTAGCAGGCCTAAACGGACAACAACAGCCCAACACGGTCCTACAAAACACAGGCAACAACGACATTGTCAATACCGGTGATAACCAACCATTTGTCACAGCAGGGCAACTTCCTAGTGGTATTACCCTTCAACAACTCATGTTTGGGTCCATAACTGTTGTGGACAACGAAATATCAGAAGGACATGAATTGGGATCATCAATTCTTGGTAGAGCACAGGGGTTTTACCTAACAAGCTCGTCCGATGGGACGAGCCATACACTAGCATTAACAACTCTGTTCCATGGTGAACATGGACATGAAGTTGATGACACTATTAGCTTTTTTGGAATCCATAGGACCGCGACGCCAATTTCACACATTGCAATCATTGGAGGTACTGGAAAATATGAAAATGCAAAAGGATATGCAACAATTGAGACTATGCCTCATGCTGATCAACATACAACTGATGGTCTTGAAACAATTACGCACTTCACTGTGTACATTACCCCTTAAAAACTAAGTGTTTTTCATTTAATTTTCACTATGTTTGGTTTTCTGTTTTTGTGATTCTTCAATTGATGTACTTTATTGTAATGGCATGGTTAAACATTCTGATTAATGTTATTATATATGAGTGATATTTTCTTCTTTCAGAAATTAAACTCTCGAGAAGCGAAATATAATGAATATTTTGAAATAAAAAGAGTATAATACTATGTATAGTGATCATAATTTTATAAATTAAGGGACATGTCAAGAGAGAGATATTGTGGAATTGGTATAGATTATACGTGCAGTCAATGGCGGACTCAGAATTTTCGTTCAGAGTGTTCTAAAATAAAAGTATAAACGTGTAAATAAGCCATTAGAAATTGAAACCTTGAATTCTTTTGGGTTTAAAACCAAACTTTTAACACATTTTTTAAAGTAAACAAAAAACTACAAAAAAATAGAACTGAAAATTAAAAAAAAAAAACTAAAAAAAACTGAAACTGAAAAAGAAAAAAAAAAGTGTTCGATACAGTGATGTACAGCTTAATTTCAAGGATACTTGTCATTGCGCCATCAGTTTCTCTTTGTTATTGATGGGGTTCAAAATATATATATCTACAGAAATACAAAAAATTTATCTTATATATAGCATGTAATTTTTTTCCGAGGGGGTTCGAGTGAACCCCTGGATACCACGTGGGTCCGCCCCTGCGTGCAGTTGACTTGAATCTCATTAAAGCTGGAGACCGAGATATTCGCGCCTCAGCCTGAATATTTATTTTTTTATTTGTCACTTTATTTTTCAACTGTAATTTCTATAATTTGTGGTATATTCACCGACAAAAAGTTAATATTGTATGTTCACCAACTAGAATCACACTTTTAGTTTCCAAGTTTTTGGACTTATAGTCCATAATCGAAAGAATTTCAAATTGGGCACCACTAGCCCTAGGAAACTAACTAAAATTTGACAATTAGTTGAGTTGTGACAACAAACTAAAACACTATTTACAAAAAAAAGAAGTTAGTATGTGATAAGTAATCACATATTTCCAAACAACATCATGCATGAACAAGTTTAGAAAAAATGACTTAATGAATTCGGTTATATTTGATCAATCAGACACACGTCTTTGATAATAAGACACACGCGTCGAAATTTGAGTGGTTTATAAAATGTGAGTAGATAATTTAGTACAATAGTAGAATGACACGTATAAAGGTATTGTTCATTTTTTGGGTTATTGATGATGATTGATCTAAATGGCATTATTGGACCCACTTATCACATGGTGGGGTAGATAATATTCACATATACAAAATCTACTTTAATCTCCTCTCCACCATTTATTATTTCTCTCTCACATGGGTCTCCTTACCCACTCTACTTCAATATTTTCACACAATTATAAAGTCTAATTTTTATTTATTTTTTCACTCACTCACTATATGTCTAAGATAAATGAAAGAGGAAGAATCGACGAAACGAATATTCTGTAATATTTTACAATATTGATATAGGTATAGCTTGTGTTGGTGATCATTAAAAGAATTGACGAGATGAGTATTTTCTAATATTTTGTAATATTGATCTAGGTATAGCTTGTGTTGGTGATCATTAAGAGTAGATACAGTAAGTTTATATCATGAGTAACGATCATTCATTTGCTTCATATATCCACATGGTAAATTAAAATATCTATGGTCCACTCATTATTTGTTTTGTGATCGATGCGTGTGTGTATATATAGTATTCAAAGAACTTTGTGCTATTTACTGATATTTATAGCACTATCATATCAATCAAAAATATATTCTTCTTTGTTTTTATTTTTTTCGAATTCTCATTTACTCAGTACTATTCAGTATTAGTTTTGAGATTTCAACTAATAAAGTGGAGTTCGTTTTTGTTTTTTTGATATCTCATTTATTCAATATTCTATATTTGCTTTGGGAGTCCAACTAACGTGACAGATTTGAAAATTTTAACTTTGTGATTTCATCGCTCAGATTTTGACCACTAAACTCATCATAGCTTAGCTTGTATGAGTTTTGAGTTCACGGTTCAATATATCCAACAATTTCAATGTTTAGAGTAAAAATTACAGATTCAAATGAACCCATATTTATACTACTACTGCTATAGATCTACTCCTTGTTATCTCATGTATTCAGATTAGCAAACCAGAAATAATAAAAGATGAAAAGAAAAACACAAAGAACTATCCGAGTCCACAGAACCCATTGTGTGTCCTTAAGAAATTTAATCCCCTCAAGTACCCGAGGTTGCAGATTAATTCCTCCCAAGATAAAACGGATTAACCATTAAAGAAGTAGCGGTACCTCAAACTTCGATAATTTCAACGAACTCAAAATGACAGCAACGAATCACCCACACAGACACGATCGATCGATTTTGTTTTGTAAGAAATGTATGCAAAAGAAGGGAAGAATTCGATGCAGAAAAATGAGAGAAAACCTCTCTATTTATAGCCAACAAAGGGTAAAGGTCACAACCCTTTGGAAAGAAGACAACCTTTCAGAAAGGTCACAACACTTTGGTAAAGGCATAACCTTTCAAACGGTCACAATCCTTTAGAAAGGACACAACCTTTCATAAAAGTTCACAACCCTTCGGCATAGTCACAACTCTTTTAGGAGAGTCACAACCCTTCATTTCCTGTTCACACCTTTAAAACCCAACAATCCCCCACATGAATAGGGAATGGCTATTGTTAAAACATATGCATGAAAAATTGTGTGATTCGTAATTAAGGATTGATTGCCTCTGAATAAATGGGTTTCCCTTTGAACTTTCCATATTGAACATATATCGGATATACTTGGTCAATCGGTAGATTTGATATCTTTGAACCGTCGAGCTTTGGTGTATACCTAGACAACATAAGTCACACAATCAACCCTTGAACTGTTTTTGGTTCTCATTGTTTTGTTAGTTTCAGCCATGAACACGTCTCGGTTCATAAGTGCGTAGAGAACTGGCCTTACCAGATTCTC
>NW_006239277.1:87626-87790 GCF_000226075.1 Solanum tuberosum | reverse complement strand
AAAATATTTTTCAAGTATTTGAAATTATTTTCCACATATTTTTTCCCATGCTTTCATACTGTATACCATCAAAATACATATTGGCAACACAAAGCCTTTTTTTTGGAGTTTTAATCCATATAAACACCCATTGCAGGCACAAAAATCACTAATTTTATGTCACT
>NW_006239277.1:66147-85342 GCF_000226075.1 Solanum tuberosum | reverse complement strand
TATGCAAAAGAAGGGAAGAATTCGATTTTGAAAAATGAGAGAAAACCTCTCTATTTATAGCCAACAAAGGGTAAAGGTCACAACCCTTTGGAAAGAAGACAACCTTTCAGAAAGGTCACAACACTTTGGTAAAGGCATAACCTTTCAAATGGTCACAATCCTTTAGAAAGGACACAACCTTTCATAAAGTTCACAACCCTTCGGCATAGTCACAACTCTTCAGGAGAGTCACAACCCTTCATTTCCTGTTCACACCTTTAAAACCCAACACTCCTACCTACTAATTTGGATGTACACCATTTAAGGCCTATTAGCGCTCCCTAACTATTAAATTTTTTTGTCATTTTTAAAATTATTTAAATTTGAAATCTCTAGTTAATAAGAATTGATAAATCAAATCTTATCCATTCCACCACGTAATCATATGATCAAAACTGCAAATTAAGATAAATAATTGTTTATTCTCTATGCTTATAATATATTGCTTACTAACATATGTTAACCCTAATTTAGGTGCAGCACCTAATATAAAAGTGTTTGATTTACAAAATGACAAAAGAAGAGTGCATGGAGGCACTATCCAAGCATGCAGACATCAAACCTGTAAGCACTGCTACTGGTTAGTTTTTACTCTTTTAAATTTTATTAAAGTTTAAGTTATATATACTAACGATGTATAATATTTTTACACGATCAGATTAAAAGAAAGGAAATGGCCTATTATTATAACTAGTTAAATAATTAATATGGTATTCATTAATTATCTTATGCATGCATGCAAATTTCAGTTTGAAGGTTGTAAATCACATACACATATTATCAATCACGTTGACCCCACTGACTTTAAATTTACCTGAATCACCTCCCAATATTTACGATTGATTTCATCATCAGTATTTAGATAATCAAAATTTTCACTAAAGAGATTCACTTGTAATTATGTGAAAACTTCAACCTGTTCTGCCTCACCACGCATATAACTTGATGTATTTTAACTCCAAATTACTTATAAAAAATGATTCTAATTTATATTTATGGCCAAACACAATTATCGTTATTTTCAAATATCATTTTCACTTTAATTATTTTTTTCAAATTTCATAATAAAATATGACCATAATCACGCTGGAACAAAGTTCAAAATACCCAAACAAAATCAAGAAAAAAGGTACATACTTAAACAAAACATCTAAACAAAAGATATTTTAGAACTCGCCTCACGCCCACCTCGTTTTGTCTAAGCCTTAAACCTATCCTGCCCTATTCTCATCTCTACGGAACGTGTACGTTTTTTTTTTGAAAGTCTACCGATAGGGACGTATGCTAAATAGTCCCCACTTTATTAATTAGGCTTCATTTATTGCTATAAAAATAACATTGAATATTCATAAATCACGCAGGCCACAAGACAGCTACACAACCAAATTTATAAAAATGTAGCAGACAACCATACGACATATATATACATTATATACATCATCATCAGAATTAATAAGTGGCTATAGAAGAAGACAATTATATCGATCGATGATATTTTTCCAAATTTTAATAATTATACTTTAAAGGTGATATATATAGATAGTTTATCGAGGCTAGAAGCAGGTACCTCTTTGTCGATATATCTACTTCATTCTGGAGTGTAATTTTTTTAATTTCAATGTTTATGCTTTAAAGGTGATATATATACATATACTTTTTTCAAAGCTAGAAGCAGATACCTCTTCGTCGATATATCTACTTCATTTCGAGTTTAATTTTTTGAATCTAATTATTTATGCTTTAAAGGTGATTTACAGATACAATTCCACTGATAATTTGGTTCGAGGTCAATAAAAGAAAATTGCCACATAAGTAAAACTCAATATGGGAAAAATGTTGATGTGTCATTATTTTGAGAAAAGAAAAATGTATCGTATACATTGAAGGCAAATAAATACATAAACCACTTATAATATGATTTGTTGGACTCGTCCCTTAGTCGTTCTCCACCAATTCATTCACAACTCTTATACTTACGATTTTGAGACAGGTTTAGAATTTAAATTTTACAAATTTAAATTCATAATTCTACTACTTTCATTAAATTTATTAAGTTTAGGATAAATTATTTATACATATTTAACAAATTTCCGCACATAAATATATCTAAACACATATGGCCTAAGCCAAAATCTATCCAATACATTGGATACGCCTTGAATCAATCCACCAACCAACAAGTATATATCGTACACCACGAAAAGGACAGTACACTGTGAAGAAATATATTTCGGACGTACGTAACTCAACCCTAAAAGTTAGTTTATGAAATGAAAATTATTTAAGTTCATATAAAAAGATTATTCATCTCATTAACTATTGACGTGTGATTTTTTTTATTCGAGAGAAGTATTTAATAAATCCAAGTTTAAGGGTGTATTATTAGTTTCATCTCGAATTATTGACAGCCTTAAGAACACCTGTTTACTTGACTAACTGAACTTCAACCTATCCCGATCTTGCAAAATGAGTGAAATACTCTTCTAAATTCTTGCAAAATTTAAGGGTGTTTTCAACACTTTTCTCGATTTTTTTAATTAAGAGCTCCATGCTCCTATAAGAGTTTGTGACCTCTTGATATGTCTTGTTGCAAATTGGGGGTGTATTTAGTTAATCAAGTAAAGTGTTGTTTTTAAGACTGTCAATAGTTTGGAAATATGAAACTAATAATTTGCGTCAATTCAAGGGTGTTTTCAATACTTCTCTCTTTTTATTCTTCAACACACCACGTCACGCTCAGGAATGAAAATCTGGAGCGTACGTAATTTAATTAATTTGAGGGCCCAACATCAGGTGAGATAAGTCTTGCTTTGATACCGTACCATAGCCATGTAATAAGAAAACGAACTTCTGGTCTAACTCAATCCAAAAGCTAGCATATCTCTTTAACCATGTAAAATCTTTCGCATTCTTCAACACATACTAGTACGATAAGCGACATATGCCCACATTTTTCAATGAAATAGGGACCGCATTGGTACGTGCAAACCTATCTCTCGCATGCATTTAATAGATAATTACAAGTAAGTATTCATAATAAGTAATATATTATTAATAAATTGTAATATACATATTAGACTAGATTAAAATACATTGATAATGTAAAAATACTTTACATATTTTATGAGAACTCAAAGGTTAGATCGCTATCGAGTACATGGTTATAATATATGTTATTATTATTATTATTATTACTATTATTATTATTATTATTATTATTATTATTTCTTGTCTGATTCCCTGGAAGGACCTGGTTCTTTGGAATCTAATATCATTTTCTCTATCATAGCACTTGTCTCTTCCTCTGTCATACTATCTTTGTTATTTTGTGATTCTTTGTATTCCTCGAAGAACTCTTTGTTCTCTTTCTCTAGCTCTTTCCACACTGCAAAATCATGATCAAAGTCGGATTCAAGATTTACAAATTGTATCAGAAGTGAATCTAGCTAGCTAAGATTTTTATTTTTATAATATGTGTACATCATTAATATATGGGAATTGATTCTTGTTTTTCGAGGTAAATAACTCTGTATTCAATCAAGTTTGGTTATTTAGCTTTTTGAATGCATAATAATATTAAAATCAATTCTAGAAAATATGTACATAAACAATCTAGTTTAGCGGAAAGAAAATGAGTTCACATGCAATGTTAAAATAAGCTACTCCCTCTGTCCAACAATAGTTGTCCACTATACTAAAAATAGTTGTCCAACAATATTTGTTCAATTTAGAAAATCAAGAGATAATTTGTCTTTTCTGTCTATTTTACCCTTGCTATTAAATATTATTTATTATATAACACAAAGGATAATATAGTAATATTACCCCTATTATTTATTATTTTTTAAGGGATGTGTCAAGTCAATAATGAACAACTATTGTTGAAAGAGGCACTAGCTATTAATATGCCCATTTATTAGTATCATGAGATTCACCATTTGAAGTAATTTGTGAATTCTAGATTCCAGTACTTTGAAATTATCATGTTCTAAATTTATACTTTTTTTGTCTCGGTTATATGACTCACTTTTTTTAAAAATCAGTCTAAAAAAGAATGACATATATATATATATATATTAAGTAACAGTTTAACTTTAAAATATTAATTTTACCCTTAATGAAATGATTTATAGTCACATAAACACCTATCACTTATTTTAGACCACAAATTTTAAAAATCTTTTTTTTCCTTTTTAAACTCCGTGTTAAGTCAAACTAACTCATGATATAAAATGAGACGGATAAGGGAGTAATTTGTACATATTAAATGAATTTTCTTAAAACAAATACAAATTTTGAGTAGCCCTTTAGCTAGTTTATGTGTTTACTTCTTCATATATTGCACTACTAAGCGAAATTTTTGACTCCGTCACAACTGATCATAACGATATGTGAGATCAGTCGTAGACATTGGAGATGACTCGATCATGTATGAATCTAAAGTCAGTGGGTTCAGCATGATTGATTATATATGTGTGTGTTTTAAAACCTTCAAACGGAAATTCGCATGCATGCATAAGCTAATTAATGAATACCATATTAGTAATTATTTAACTAGTTATAATAATAGGTTATTTACTCTATTTTCATCTGATCGTGTAAATATATTATACATCGTTAATATATAGAACTTAAACTCTAATAAAATTTAAAAGAGTTAAAACTAACCAGTAGCAGTGATAACAGGTTTGATGTTTGCATGCTTGGATAGTGCCTCCATGCACTCTTCTTTTGTCATTTTGTAAATCAAACACTTCTCTATCAGGTGCTGCACCTAAATTAGGGTTAACAGGTTAGTAACCATTTATTTTGCAATATCGAGAATTGTGATGAAATAGATAAGATTTTATCAAATTTAAGACCTAAAAATTAAGAGTGAGAAAAATCCTAATAGGGATCACGCTACACGATACACATACAAATTAGTTGGTAGGGGCAGATCTAGAAGTATATATAGATAAGGGTTTATTTGATGAGCCCTAAAATTACCGAAAATATTGAACAATGAACTCAAAACTCAAACAAGGTGATGAGTTCAGTGATCAAAATTCAAAATTCATAAAGTTAAAATCTTGAAATTGGTTATGTTAGTTAGGCTCCAAAGCATATACTGAATGCTTAACACACAAGTTCTTTGAACTATACATGCATCAAAAAAAAAAAAAAGAAGGTTTTCATCTGATATTCGTATCGAAGCCCAACTAAATTAGATTCACGTCACGTAGGACTTCAATTGGAAGAATTTTTCCATATCTAAGAGCTCAAACCAGAAAACTCTGATCAAGAGAGAAATTTAACATCATCCAGTGCATCACTTTTTTTTTTAATGATCATTGATCACAAAATAAATAATAACTAGATCATAGATATTTTAGTTTACGTACCATATGGATATATGAAGCAGATGAATGATCGTTACTCATGATATAGATTTACTATATCTAATCTTGATGATCACCAACATAAGCTATACCTAAATCAATATTTCAAAATATTATAGAACACTCGTCTCGTTGATTCTTCCACTCATTTCCTTTATCTTGGACTATGTAATAGACTTTATAATAGTGTAAGAAAATTAGAAGAAGCAACTACTGTAGAGTGGGGTTAGGAGTACCACGTGAGAGATAAATGATAAATGGTGGAGAGGAGATTAGAGTAGATTTTGTATATGACTATTTCTGCCCCCTCCATGTGATAAGTGGGACCATTAATGCCTATTAGATTATCATCATCATCAATAACCAAAAATGGACATCATCTATGTGTCATTCTAATATTGTAGTAAATTATCTACTCATATATTATAAGCCAATCGGATTATGACACGTGTGTCTGATGATCAAATATGTATTTTGGTTTCATTATTGTTAGTACATTTGCTATAAGTCACATTTCTAAACTAGTGTATGCATGATGTTGTAAGTTGTTTGGAAATATGTGATTACTTATCACCGGAAAAAGAACCTTATTTATATGACCCACAACAATTGCAACATTATGTGTAACAAACATGGGCTGCTTCTCTCTTAATCAGAAGTTTTGAGTTTGATTTTTTTTTTTGATTGTAGTCCTATATATGCGGTGCGAATATGAAATAGTCGAACTCCAAATACAAGCAGTGAATTGGGTCCTACGCGTGGTGCGAATCTGAAATAGTCAGACTCCAAATATAGGCAGTGGCGGAGCCATGATTTTTATTAAGGAGTGTCAAAATATAAAGTAAAAATGTATAAAGCACTGGTATTCGAGATAGAACACACAACCTCAAACAATTTTTACAACTCCTTAACAACTACACTAAACCTTCAACTTGTGTTAAGAGGTGCCAACACTTGTATATATATTTATTAAACCAAATTTTGACCTATATATACAATGTAATTTTTCGACAAAGGGGTGTCACTTGACACCCCTTGCCCTAGGGTAGCTCCGCCTCTGAATGCAGGTACTAGACACCGATAGAAAATTTAAAAAAAAAGAGTATAATTAGTTTCTTATATATCACCCTATTCAAATTTATGGATCATCGAGATATTTCCGAAAGCCAATCATACATTCAATATTTTAAAATTCATTTGATCGATAATGGGTGGATTTTTGTCCGATCCATGATGTACGTGAGCTTAATCTACACATCACTTGTTACGTTCTTATAACCATTAACTAGATCACAACCCTTTTGGTACCCAAAACTGTGTGTATCCCTTTCGAGTGACATAGAATATACCAACGAAAGCATACTAGTAGACTATTTTTCCATATGAAACTTCTAACTCTAATTATCAACTTAGTACTATATATATTATCCCCCTTGTTTTAAAATATTTGTCATGTTATTGTCGGACAATATTCTAAAATTAGTATTTAATTAGATATTAGAAAATTATATTAAAACACTATATAGTTATTTTTGTATATATATATATATATATATATATGTATACACACGTGTATAAGAAAAATATATCTTAAAAATACTGATCAAAGTTTATAGAGTTTGATTCTCGAGAAGCTAAATGTCACATGTTTTCCTATCAATTGGTTTTTTGAGTAATAAGAAAGATGACTACCATTGTATTTCCTTGAGAGGTCCACAACTCAACTTATTTGTTTGATTTGAGAGTACATATTATAGAGCTTTTAAGGCTTTGTTTCTTGTTTTTAATCGATATTTACTTTACATTATTTATAAATAATATATTTATGTGTGTGGTGCGCGCACATACATTCATAAGAGCTATTGTAGAAGGGTTATCTTCGCCACTAATTTACATTAATTAGTTATAAATAATATATGTATATAAGTGTGGTGCGAGCACATACTTTCATAAGAATCGTGGTAGAAGGATAAGAATCGTCGTAGAAGGGTGTTTCCGCCTCTGATTGCAAGTTGAATAAAAACATATCTTTCAACTCATTCTCAAAGTGATTATATATGGGGGTGTATTGCTTTCACTCTAGAAAGGTCATGTCTTGTGGGGGGTACATTCGTCATTTCAAAAATCTTACTCTGGCCTACTCTTGATTCACTTTTGATAAAGTGAGTCAGCACAAGATTCCCTTTTGAGTATCTTATGGATCATTGTTAGCTGAGCAAATAATCACATGGCACAAAGCATGCCCTATAATGATAAGGATTTTGCTTGTGGAGTAATCAGAATTTTTCACTATGGGGTTCAGAATATAAAAAGTAAATAGATGAAGAAGGTAAAAAGGTTCAATATCTCTTATATATACATTAAAATTATTTTAATCATATTATAAACAGTCTAATTTTTTGCCCCTGATTGCGCGATCAAATCATATATATGTATTAAAAATTCACTAAATTATCAATAAGCCTTTGATTGTGAACTAGTTACTATCGTATGTACTACTTTGTATGTGTAGGGATTCATAAATTCGAAATCTTTTATCTACCTTTGAAGGTGGATGTTCTTTCGCATCTATGTTGGATTATAGAGTACAATCTACAGAGTTCACAGAAATTCAGTAGCTTTAGCACGCACACAAACCTCATATGTATATATTTATTACTACTTGTTTACTCTCTTAGCTTATACTATCTTCTTTTTCTATTTAGTTTTAATGTTGTTTCTTAGTTTTCTTTGCTTCGATTATCATGTTACTTGTTGCATACTACTTTTTCTCCTCCATTTTTATTTTAGTATGGTTTCTTGTACTATGGATGTACTTCACATATATACTTGAGTTCTGATATGTGTTACTTGAGCTGAAAGTCTGTCGAATAGTCTCTCTATCTTTACAAGTAGATAAAGGTAAGACTGCGTACATATCTTTTTTTTTACCCTCCCCTAGGAGCTCCCACCCCTTTTGCTCCCTTGGTGACTCGAACTCGCAACCTTTAGGTTGGAAGTGAGGGGTGCTTACCATCCGAGCAACTCCCTCTCGTCAGACTACGTACATATCATTATTCTTTCCACACCTTATTTGTAAAATTACATTAAATATGTTATTATTATTATTATCGAGATCCATTTTCTGCTTTCATCATGAGGAATATAGAAAGAGAGGTGATGAGAAGATTGGGTAAGAGGATATAGGGAATAAATTATATGTGGTTCTTGCATGATTAATTTGTACAATATATCCCTTAGAAATTTAACATTTCAGTATCAGCCATATATATCAGTTTTCAAAAGCATCATCATGAAGTACAAGAAGAAATCACATAATCACAAACCCTAGCTTATATTCCACATTTTCTGCCAAGTCATCCACAAAATGACCATCATTGCATATGTCAATTATTTATTCAAATTTTATACACATGTCACATGTGGATTGGGCAAAATAGTGATAAGGAAAATTAGTTCTTGTGCACATGAAATTCTCAAAAAATTTAAGTTATATATATTACTAAATACATAGAGACAGAATCAGATTTTTTATTAAAAAGAATAAAATTATATATATATATATTGGCAAAAATAGTGATAAGGAAAATTAGTTCTTGCGCACATGAAATTCTCAAAAAGATTTAAGTTATATATATTACTAAATACATAGAGACAGAATCAGATTTTTTATTAAAAAGAATAAAATTATATATATATATATTGGCAAAAATAGTGATAAGGAAAATTAGTTCTTGTGCACATGAAATTCTCAAAAAATTTAAGTTATATATATTACTAAATACATAGAGACAGAATCAGATTTTTTATTAAAAAGAATAAAATTATATATATATATATTGGCAAAAATAGTGATAAGGAAAATTAGTTCTTGTGCACATGAAATTCTCAAAAAATTTAAGTTATATATATTACTAAATACATAGAGACAGAATCAGATTTTTTATTAAAAAGAATAAAATTATATATATATATATTGGCAAAAATAGTGATAAGGAAAATTAGTTCTTGTGCACATGAAATTCTCAAAAAATTTAAGTTATATATATTACTAAATACATAGAGACAGAATCAGATTTTTTATTAAAAAGAATAAAATTATATATATATATATTGGCAAAAATAGTGATAAGGAAAATTAGTTCTTGCGCACATGAAATTCTCAAAAAGATTTAAGTTATATATATTACTAAATACATAGAGACAGAATCAGATTTTTTATTAAAAAGAATAAAATTATATATATATATATTGGCAAAAATAGTGATAAGGAAAATTAGTTCTTGCGCACATGAAATTCTCAAAAAGATTTAAGTTATATATATTACTAAATACATAGAGACAGAATCAGATTTTTTATTAAAAAGAATAAAATTATATATATATATATTGGCAAAAATAGTGATAAGGAAAATTAGTTCTTGCGCACATGAAATTCTCAAAAAGATTTAAGTTATATATATTACTAAATACATAGAGACAGAATCAGATTTTTTATTAAAAAGAATAAAATTATATATATATATATTGGCAAAAATAGTGATAAGGAAAATTAGTTCTTGCGCACATGAAATTCTCAAAAAGATTTAAGTTATATATATTACTAAATACATAGAGACAGAATCAGATTTTTTATTAAAAAGAATAAAATTATATATATATATATTGGCAAAAATAGTGATAAGGAAAATTAGTTCTTGCGCACATGAAATTCTCAAAAAGATTTAAGTTATATATATTACTAAATACATAGAGACAGAATCAGATTTTTTATTAAAAAGAATAAAATTATATATATATATATTGGCAAAAATAGTGATAAGGAAAATTAGTTCTTGCGCACATGAAATTCTCAAAAAGATTTAAGTTATATATATTACTAAATACATAGAGACAGAATCAGATTTTTTATTAAAAAGAATAAAATTATATATATATATATTGGCAAAAATAGTGATAAGGAAAATTAGTTCTTGCGCACATGAAATTCTCAAAAAGATTTAAGTTATATATATTACTAAATACATAGAGACAGAATCAGATTTTTTATTAAAAAGAATAAAATTATATATATATATATTGGCAAAAATAGTGATAAGGAAAATTAGTTCTTGCGCACATGAAATTCTCAAAAAGATTTAAGTTATATATATTACTAAATACATAGAGACAGAATCAGATTTTTTATTAAAAAGAATAAAATTATATATATATATATTGGCAAAAATAGTGATAAGGAAAATTAGTTCTTGCGCACATGAAATTCTCAAAAAGATTTAAGTTATATATATTACTAAATACATAGAGACAGAATCAGATTTTTTATTAAAAAGAATAAAATTATATATATATATATTGGCAAAAATAGTGATAAGGAAAATTAGTTCTTGCGCACATGAAATTCTCAAAAAGATTTAAGTTATATATATTACTAAATACATAGAGACAGAATCAGATTTTTTATTAAAAAGAATAAAATTATATATATATATATTGGCAAAAATAGTGATAAGGAAAATTAGTTCTTGCGCACATGAAATTCTCAAAAAGATTTAAGTTATATATATTACTAAATACATAGAGACAGAATCAGATTTTTTATTAAAAAGAATAAAATTATATATATATATATTGGCAAAAATAGTGATAAGGAAAATTAGTTCTTGCGCACATGAAATTCTCAAAAAGATTTAAGTTATATATATTACTAAATACATAGAGACAGAATCAGATTTTTTATTAAAAAGAATAAAATTATATATATATATATTGGCAAAAATAGTGATAAGGAAAATTAGTTCTTGCGCACATGAAATTCTCAAAAAGATTTAAGTTATATATATTACTAAATACATAGAGACAGAATCAGATTTTTTATTAAAAAGAATAAAATTATATATATATATATTGGCAAAAATAGTGATAAGGAAAATTAGTTCTTGCGCACATGAAATTCTCAAAAAGATTTAAGTTATATATATTACTAAATACATAGAGACAGAATCAGATTTTTTATTAAAAAGAATAAAATTATATATATATATATTGGCAAAAATAGTGATAAGGAAAATTAGTTCTTGCGCACATGAAATTCTCAAAAAGATTTAAGTTATATATATTACTAAATACATAGAGACAGAATCAGATTTTTTATTAAAAAGAATAAAATTATATATATATATATTGGCAAAAATAGTGATAAGGAAAATTAGTTCTTGCGCACATGAAATTCTCAAAAAGATTTAAGTTATATATATTACTAAATACATAGAGACAGAATCAGATTTTTTATTAAAAAGAATAAAATTATATATATATATATTGGCAAAAATAGTGATAAGGAAAATTAGTTCTTGCGCACATGAAATTCTCAAAAAGATTTAAGTTATATATATTACTAAATACATAGAGACAGAATCAGATTTTTTATTAAAAAGAATAAAATTATATATATATATATTGGCAAAAATAGTGATAAGGAAAATTAGTTCTTGCGCACATGAAATTCTCAAAAAGATTTAAGTTATATATATTACTAAATACATAGAGACAGAATCAGATTTTTTATTAAAAAGAATAAAATTATATATATATATATTGGCAAAAATAGTGATAAGGAAAATTAGTTCTTGCGCACATGAAATTCTCAAAAAGATTTAAGTTATATATATTACTAAATACATAGAGACAGAATCAGATTTTTTATTAAAAAGAATAAAATTATATATATATATATTGGCAAAAATAGTGATAAGGAAAATTAGTTCTTGCGCACATGAAATTCTCAAAAAGATTTAAGTTATATATATTACTAAATACATAGAGACAGAATCAGATTTTTTATTAAAAAGAATAAAATTATATATATATATATTGGCAAAAATAGTGATAAGGAAAATTAGTTCTTGCGCACATGAAATTCTCAAAAAGATTTAAGTTATATATATTACTAAATACATAGAGACAGAATCAGATTTTTTATTAAAAAGAATAAAATTATATATATATATATTGGCAAAAATAGTGATAAGGAAAATTAGTTCTTGCGCACATGAAATTCTCAAAAAGATTTAAGTTATATATATTACTAAATACATAGAGACAGAATCAGATTTTTTATTAAAAAGAATAAAATTATATATATATATATTGGCAAAAATAGTGATAAGGAAAATTAGTTCTTGCGCACATGAAATTCTCAAAAAGATTTAAGTTATATATATTACTAAATACATAGAGACAGAATCAGATTTTTTATTAAAAAGAATAAAATTATATATATATATATTGGCAAAAATAGTGATAAGGAAAATTAGTTCTTGCGCACATGAAATTCTCAAAAAGATTTAAGTTATATATATTACTAAATACATAGAGACAGAATCAGATTTTTTATTAAAAAGAATAAAATTATATATATATATATTGGCAAAAATAGTGATAAGGAAAATTAGTTCTTGCGCACATGAAATTCTCAAAAAGATTTAAGTTATATATATTACTAAATACATAGAGACAGAATCAGATTTTTTATTAAAAAGAATAAAATTATATATATATATATTGGCAAAAATAGTGATAAGGAAAATTAGTTCTTGCGCACATGAAATTCTCAAAAAGATTTAAGTTATATATATTACTAAATACATAGAGACAGAATCAGATTTTTTATTAAAAAGAATAAAATTATATATATATATATTGGCAAAAATAGTGATAAGGAAAATTAGTTCTTGCGCACATGAAATTCTCAAAAAGATTTAAGTTATATATATTACTAAATACATAGAGACAGAATCAGATTTTTTATTAAAAAGAATAAAATTATATATATATATATTGGCAAAAATAGTGATAAGGAAAATTAGTTCTTGCGCACATGAAATTCTCAAAAAGATTTAAGTTATATATATTACTAAATACATAGAGACAGAATCAGATTTTTTATTAAAAAGAATAAAATTATATATATATATATTGGCAAAAATAGTGATAAGGAAAATTAGTTCTTGCGCACATGAAATTCTCAAAAAGATTTAAGTTATATATATTACTAAATACATAGAGACAGAATCAGATTTTTTATTAAAAAGAATAAAATTATATATATATATATTGGCAAAAATAGTGATAAGGAAAATTAGTTCTTGCGCACATGAAATTCTCAAAAAGATTTAAGTTATATATATTACTAAATACATAGAGACAGAATCAGATTTTTTATTAAAAAGAATAAAATTATATATATATATATTGGCAAAAATAGTGATAAGGAAAATTAGTTCTTGCGCACATGAAATTCTCAAAAAGATTTAAGTTATATATATTACTAAATACATAGAGACAGAATCAGATTTTTTATTAAAAAGAATAAAATTATATATATATATATTGGCAAAAATAGTGATAAGGAAAATTAGTTCTTGCGCACATGAAATTCTCAAAAAGATTTAAGTTATATATATTACTAAATACATAGAGACAGAATCAGATTTTTTATTAAAAAGAATAAAATTATATATATATATATTGGCAAAAATAGTGATAAGGAAAATTAGTTCTTGCGCACATGAAATTCTCAAAAAGATTTAAGTTATATATATTACTAAATACATAGAGACAGAATCAGATTTTTTATTAAAAAGAATAAAATTATATATATATATATTGGCAAAAATAGTGATAAGGAAAATTAGTTCTTGCGCACATGAAATTCTCAAAAAGATTTAAGTTATATATATTACTAAATACATAGAGACAGAATCAGATTTTTTATTAAAAAGAATAAAATTATATATATATATATTGGCAAAAATAGTGATAAGGAAAATTAGTTCTTGCGCACATGAAATTCTCAAAAAGATTTAAGTTATATATATTACTAAATACATAGAGACAGAATCAGATTTTTTATTAAAAAGAATAAAATTATATATATATATATTGGCAAAAATAGTGATAAGGAAAATTAGTTCTTGCGCACATGAAATTCTCAAAAAGATTTAAGTTATATATATTACTAAATACATAGAGACAGAATCAGATTTTTTATTAAAAAGAATAAAATTATATATATATATATTGGCAAAAATAGTGATAAGGAAAATTAGTTCTTGCGCACATGAAATTCTCAAAAAGATTTAAGTTATATATATTACTAAATACATAGAGACAGAATCAGATTTTTTATTAAAAAGAATAAAATTATATATATATATATTGGCAAAAATAGTGATAAGGAAAATTAGTTCTTGCGCACATGAAATTCTCAAAAAGATTTAAGTTATATATATTACTAAATACATAGAGACAGAATCAGATTTTTTATTAAAAAGAATAAAATTATATATATATATATTGGCAAAAATAGTGATAAGGAAAATTAGTTCTTGCGCACATGAAATTCTCAAAAAGATTTAAGTTATATATATTACTAAATACATAGAGACAGAATCAGATTTTTTATTAAAAAGAATAAAATTATATATATATATATTGGCAAAAATAGTGATAAGGAAAATTAGTTCTTGCGCACATGAAATTCTCAAAAAGATTTAAGTTATATATATTACTAAATACATAGAGACAGAATCAGATTTTTTATTAAAAAGAATAAAATTATATATATATATATTGGCAAAAATAGTGATAAGGAAAATTAGTTCTTGCGCACATGAAATTCTCAAAAAGATTTAAGTTATATATATTACTAAATACATAGAGACAGAATCAGATTTTTTATTAAAAAGAATAAAATTATATATATATATATTGGCAAAAATAGTGATAAGGAAAATTAGTTCTTGCGCACATGAAATTCTCAAAAAGATTTAAGTTATATATATTACTAAATACATAGAGACAGAATCAGATTTTTTATTAAAAAGAATAAAATTATATATATATATATTGGCAAAAATAGTGATAAGGAAAATTAGTTCTTGCGCACATGAAATTCTCAAAAAGATTTAAGTTATATATATTACTAAATACATAGAGACAGAATCAGATTTTTTATTAAAAAGAATAAAATTATATATATATATATTGGCAAAAATAGTGATAAGGAAAATTAGTTCTTGCGCACATGAAATTCTCAAAAAGATTTAAGTTATATATATTACTAAATACATAGAGACAGAATCAGATTTTTTATTAAAAAGAATAAAATTATATATATATATATTGGCAAAAATAGTGATAAGGAAAATTAGTTCTTGCGCACATGAAATTCTCAAAAAGATTTAAGTTATATATATTACTAAATACATAGAGACAGAATCAGATTTTTTATTAAAAAGAATAAAATTATATATATATATATTGGCAAAAATAGTGATAAGGAAAATTAGTTCTTGCGCACATGAAATTCTCAAAAAGATTTAAGTTATATATATTACTAAATACATAGAGACAGAATCAGATTTTTTATTAAAAAGAATAAAATTATATATATATATATTGGCAAAAATAGTGATAAGGAAAATTAGTTCTTGCGCACATGAAATTCTCAAAAAGATTTAAGTTATATATATTACTAAATACATAGAGACAGAATCAGATTTTTTATTAAAAAGAATAAAATTATATATATATATATTGGCAAAAATAGTGATAAGGAAAATTAGTTCTTGCGCACATGAAATTCTCAAAAAGATTTAAGTTATATATATTACTAAATACATAGAGACAGAATCAGATTTTTTATTAAAAAGAATAAAATTATATATATATATATTGGCAAAAATAGTGATAAGGAAAATTAGTTCTTGCGCACATGAAATTCTCAAAAAGATTTAAGTTATATATATTACTAAATACATAGAGACAGAATCAGATTTTTTATTAAAAAGAATAAAATTATATATATATATATTGGCAAAAATAGTGATAAGGAAAATTAGTTCTTGCGCACATGAAATTCTCAAAAAGATTTAAGTTATATATATTACTAAATACATAGAGACAGAATCAGATTTTTTATTAAAAAGAATAAAATTATATATATATATATTGGCAAAAATAGTGATAAGGAAAATTAGTTCTTGCGCACATGAAATTCTCAAAAAGATTTAAGTTATATATATTACTAAATACATAGAGACAGAATCAGATTTTTTATTAAAAAGAATAAAATTATATATATATATATTGGCAAAAATAGTGATAAGGAAAATTAGTTCTTGCGCACATGAAATTCTCAAAAAGATTTAAGTTATATATATTACTAAATACATAGAGACAGAATCAGATTTTTTATTAAAAAGAATAAAATTATATATATATATATTGGCAAAAATAGTGATAAGGAAAATTAGTTCTTGCGCACATGAAATTCTCAAAAAGATTTAAGTTATATATATTACTAAATACATAGAGACAGAATCAGATTTTTTATTAAAAAGAATAAAATTATATATATATATATTGGCAAAAATAGTGATAAGGAAAATTAGTTCTTGCGCACATGAAATTCTCAAAAAGATTTAAGTTATATATATTACTAAATACATAGAGACAGAATCAGATTTTTTATTAAAAAGAATAAAATTATATATATATATATTGGCAAAAATAGTGATAAGGAAAATTAGTTCTTGCGCACATGAAATTCTCAAAAAGATTTAAGTTATATATATTACTAAATACATAGAGACAGAATCAGATTTTTTATTAAAAAGAATAAAATTATATATATATATATTGGCAAAAATAGTGATAAGGAAAATTAGTTCTTGCGCACATGAAATTCTCAAAAAGATTTAAGTTATATATATTACTAAATACATAGAGACAGAATCAGATTTTTTATTAAAAAGAATAAAATTATATATATATATATTGGCAAAAATAGTGATAAGGAAAATTAGTTCTTGCGCACATGAAATTCTCAAAAAGATTTAAGTTATATATATTACTAAATACATAGAGACAGAATCAGATTTTTTATTAAAAAGAATAAAATTATATATATATATATTGGCAAAAATAGTGATAAGGAAAATTAGTTCTTGCGCACATGAAATTCTCAAAAAGATTTAAGTTATATATATTACTAAATACATAGAGACAGAATCAGATTTTTTATTAAAAAGAATAAAATTATATATATATATATTGGCAAAAATAGTGATAAGGAAAATTAGTTCTTGCGCACATGAAATTCTCAAAAAGATTTAAGTTATATATATTACTAAATACATAGAGACAGAATCAGATTTTTTATTAAAAAGAATAAAATTATATATATATATATTGGCAAAAATAGTGATAAGGAAAATTAGTTCTTGCGCACATGAAATTCTCAAAAAGATTTAAGTTATATATATTACTAAATACATAGAGACAGAATCAGATTTTTTATTAAAAAGAATAAAATATGTATATCAAGAATTCAAGAGAACTCAATATACAATATACACATAGAAAGTTCACTTCTACACAGTTAATTATCGAGCGAAAGATCAGTATCAATTAACTTCGATCGCACAAAGTAGCTTCATTGCTCGGGTAGAAGAATTTTTATAGTATAAGTGCGTTTGATATGAAGGAAAAAAATACTTTAATAGTTATATTTCAAGTTTATTGTCTACTGCCCCCACCCCCAACCTCACTCCCCACTCCATCACACCTCACAATAGTGTTTTGCTAGTTACTTATAAATGTTCCAGGACTGAACACTAGAAAATTATATAAGTAAGAAACTTACTTATTTTCTAAGAAAATATTTTTCGTAGAAAACATATTCATTCATACAGAGTACACCCTATATTACATTGTAATTACTAATTCTTTTGGACATGATTTGATTGAAGTTGGAAAAAAAATGAAAGAGAGTATTTCAAGTTGAAACTAAAAAAAGGTACTTATCCATTTGCGTTTGAACATGATTTTTACTCAAATTTTATATTTTTTCTGAAAATTTGTAAATGGAAGCGCTATTATTTCACACGAAAATTCCTCAAATTAGTTTTTCAAACTTACGATATTCTCCATTTTAAATTTGAAGTTAAAATAATGGTATCGTAAAACAAACCCATATTTGAATTTCTTTCTTCAAATATTTGAAATAATATCTATACCATCTTATATTTAATATCATACGATCAGACTTTTCTATAACAATCATTCTATATAATAATATTTACGATAATAACTATGTCTTTTCTGAAATCGATATATATATTTGTTCTCTACAACAATATTTTGTTATAGTAAAAAAAAAACCCAAAATAAACAACTTCTTTAGGGAGAGATTTTAATTATTGTATATCAAAGCTCGTTGGCACCTAATATGAGATTCTTAGAAAACACTTTACACATAATCCCCCACTCCGGGGTGTATCCAGGAGGGGATCACTGGGTTCATGTGAATCTGGGTGTATCTAGGAGGGGATCCTGGGTTCACGTGAATTCATGCTCCCCTCCCGAAATCTTATATAGAAGTGTTATATTTTTTTTTAAAAATATTTAAATATAGATGTGTGAATACACACTCGAAGTATCATATAATGTCGCGTGATGATAATTGGGTGCACTTCTCTTAGTGAGGTTAGAAATTTGAATCTTTTATCTATCTTGTTTTATTTTCCTTTCTAAAATTGGTTAACATATCTCTAAGTGGTTTGGAATAATAAAAAAAAAATTTGGACCTATAATTTTAAAATTTTAATGGGTTTCAGTAATAAGAACCCAAATGTTAAATCGATCAAAGTTCTTTTTCGTAATAATACACTCATCATTTCAAAATCTTAAATACGCCTTTGCACCCCCCC
>NW_006239277.1:63077-65742 GCF_000226075.1 Solanum tuberosum | reverse complement strand
CCCCTCCTGGCTCCTTGTCTACACACACATATAAACCTTTGTATCTTTCATATTATGTTATATTATATCTTCTCAATAATAACATGTCATTATAGCAAATAAAAAATTGTATATCGGAACAACTAAGTTCATTATAAAGAGATTTTATTGTATACCAAAACTCGTTGAGGTTTAAATATGATAATTCTGATAAATATTTTCAAAAAATATTTTCAACTCAACTGAAATAAAAGAAATATTTTCAAAAAATATTGGATAAATTACATAAATCCTATAGTTTTAATATGAAATTACAATCTATCCCTAATAAGTTTCTAATTACTTTTTTTTTGCTTTTTTTTCACCCTCCCTAGGAGCTCCCACCCCTTTTGGCTCCCTTGGTGACTCGAACTCGCAACCTTCGCGTTGGAAGTGAGGGGTGCTTACCATCCGAGCAACTCCCTCTCGTCATAAGTTTTTAATTACATTAATCCTTTAAAAATTAAAAAAATTGGATACAATAATTAAAGCTAGGATACATTAATATGTAGCTCGGATACTTTAAAAACTAGTTCGGATACATAATATATAACTCGGATATATTAAAAACTAGCTCGGATACATTAAAGAAACACAAGATTTTTGGAGATATTTAAAAGTAATAGGGGATAATAGAAATAAGTGAAACAAAAGGTGTGTATTTCTGTAATTTGTCCAAAACATTTAGGGGTCGTTTGGTAGAGTGTATAAGAATAATGCTGAATATGATGTATTAGTAATGCATGCATTAGTAATGCTTGCATTAGTTATGCTTGCATTATTTCTTATACATTGTTTGGTTTGATGTATTGGAAATAGCAAGCCTTGTATAAAGACTATTAAAAAATATTTGTTTACAAAAATACCCCCACATTATTATTATTATAATTAATATTATTATAATAATTATTATTATTATATTTATTATAATTATTATTATTATAATAATAATAATTATTATTATTAGGCTTAGAGGGTAGTTTTGTCATTAGTTAATCTAATGGATGCATTAAAATCATTGCATTGCTAATACCTAGAAATCCATGGCATTAGCAATACACACCTTAATACACAATAGAGTGTATAACTAGAGTGTATAACTAATGCTTGCATTAGTTATACATAGGTTGGAAAAGAGTACCAAACAAGGTACTAGTAATACACAATGCTAATGCATGCGTTATTTTTCCTAATACACTCTACCAAACGACCCCTTAGTGTGGCTGCTGGGATTCGAGCCCAGGTCTCCATGGCCACAACGTGGAATTCTCACCACTAAACTACAGCCACTTCATGTACATGTGTTTGCAGTAGTAGTATATAACTCATAATTCTCACCACTAAAATATATTTTCTCTTTGAATTTTTTTTGATGTGAATCTAAGAGTAAAGTTTAAATGTATTAACTCTCATATTGGGGATGGCTACTCAAAATTCTCCCTTCAACACCAACGATATATAGGAACGAATTGTCTCTTAAATCAGCGAACAACTGATTTCTTGGGACTTTCTTTACACAATAACAAAAACAATTTTGAGTGGTAATGAATATGTACATTAATAAAGAGCGCTAAAGTCTTTATATGCATTAGTTAATTGTCATTAGATCCAATGTCGCTATAAGATTTAGGAATATTTAGAAAGAATGTTAATTGCCGCTAAAAATACATATTTAGTAGTAATCAAGTTATTGTCATTAATTAATTATTGCTGCTAAAGATTATTTTTGATATAGTGTCAACCCTAATGTGATGAGTAGACATCGAGGTGTCAATACAACTCTATCGATAAGTACTCCTGCGAGTCATCAGCTTGTTATTCCTAGTGTATATTTGATTCTTTATATTTTCTGAATTAATGTTTGTTGAGAAAAATATGCAACAATGGGAACTTGGGCTTGTTGGAGTTACTTACAGTCCAACTCAAATTTTGGAGTAAAATGGTGCTTTGTGCTCTTTTGGGTTAAGTATGAATAATTAAGGGCGTGAATGTTGTTTTGAATTTGGACGAACTAAAATGTGTTGAATTAATAAATGGATGAATTATTAATCACGTAAAGATTACTTGGATTAAAATGTGTTGAATAATTGGTTATGTTCCTACTCTATTATTTTGACCTCTATTCACGTCTTCACTAAGGTACAATAATTTATTCATCACTAAGCTACATTATAATTCAATTTACTTGAACTCTTCAAAGATATTAACGAATGTCAAACATATGTCAGATCCTAAAAATAGTGCATATTTTTAGAAGATTCGACACGAATACAACCACTAGATCATGCCACAAATGGGATGACTAAGGCCTGAGAGTTGTAGTAGCCCAAAAGTATTGATACATGGCCTGATTGATTTATATTGATGCAAATGAATTTCTGGCATTTATGAGGTAATGTCTAAATGGGTTCATCTAGCTTTAACATTATGTGATCCATTCTGTAGTGTAAAATAGAAATTCCATGTTTATTTTCCTCCTTTGCCAAAATGATATAATAAACTACTCATGTTATTATAGTAAAAAAACTAAAGGGATAATTAATATAGTAAAAAAACTTAAAAGGGATAATATATATAAATATCTACTCAAGTTTAACTTTATAACACTATGATTTATATCATAAAAGACAAATTAGTCGAATATATA
>NW_006239277.1:61363-62622 GCF_000226075.1 Solanum tuberosum | reverse complement strand
TATATATATATATATACTATCTTAGTACTAATTAGATTAAAAGAATTGTTATAAATAAAATAAAATAAGGAAGATAAGAATAGTATCATGAACGATAAAAGAAATTAACGTTATAAAGTCAAATTTGAGCAGATGTTTATATATGAAATTATCCTTTGTGTTAATTAAGTATTGAAGATTGACGATGTTGTTACATATTGTACTGGAGCGGACGAATGAAATGAAAGCTTACATCTGGTGTCTTGTGTGATAAGTATATGTCACCATGCCTTAAAAGGTGAATTTCATAAAGTGGTGCATGGTCAGATCAGCCATATTATATGGGACAGAGTTTTGGCCAATCAATAATTCACACATCCAAAAGATGGACGCAGTTGAAATAAGAATGTTGAGATGAAATCATGTGCATGTGAGGAGAGATAGGATCAGGAACGAAGTTATTCGAGACAAGACGACAATGGCCACCACACTAATTTGATCTTTCTACGAAGCTTCTTTCTACGATTCTAGTCAAGTCTTGTGATGGATAAGATGATGGCGACAAGACTGAGATGGTTCATACATATGAAGAGAAGATGTGCAAATGCCCCAACAAGGAGGTGTGAGATGATGACTATGATGGATATAAGGAAGGTTGAGGTAACTCGAAGAAGTTTTGGATAGAGTTGATTAAACAAGACATAATCCTAGATAGCACAACATGAAGGCCGAGGATTATATTAAGCTAGAACATTAGTAGGCATTTGAGTGTTGTCTAGTTCCCTTATTATTAATAGGCATAATACATAAATATGACCCTTAGCTAGGCTTTAGCTGATAACTATGCCCTCCAACTTTGAGGGTGTGTTTGGTATGAAGGAAAACATTTTTTGGAAAATATTTTCCAATTTTCTCATGTTTGGTTGGGTTAAATGTTTTCCAAATCAACTCATTTTCCTCAAATTTAAGGAAAATGACTTCCCTTCAAAACTTAAGGAAAACATTTTCCAAAACTCTCTTCTAACTTCAAATTACAATTATTTTTTGTTGAAAAAATCAATTTATTTTGTCCCTACCCTCAAATCAGCCCCCATCCACCCCCTACCAAAAATAATAATTTTAAAGCTTGTTTTTAAATTCAATTATTTTGCCCCACCCCCTCCCAAAAAAATATTAAAAATTATTTTTAAAAGATATTTCTAATTTCAATTTTTTATTTTTTTACACCCCCACCTCCTACCCTCGCCCCCCATCAGCCCCCCACCCCCCTCCACAAAAAA
>NW_006239277.1:58517-60733 GCF_000226075.1 Solanum tuberosum | reverse complement strand
CCCCAAAAAAAATTTAAGTTTGTTTTTAAAAAATATTTTCAACTTCAAAATTTCAATTTTTCACCCCTACCTTCGACCCCCCCTCATCCACCCTCACCCCACCCCCAAAAAATTTAAGTTTGTTTTTAAAAAATATTTTCAATTTCAAAAATTATTTTCTACCTTAGTAAAAATAAAAGATATTTTTCATTCATAAATCAAACACTAAAAATCTTTTCCGGAAAATATTTTCTACTCACCAACCAAACATGAGAAAATAAGTCAAAAATCAACTTGTTTTCCATGAAAACATTTTCTAGGAAAACATTTTCCTTCATACCAAACACACCCTGAGTGTGCACAAGTAGACACTTAAACTTGACTAAAATTGAACAAGTAGACACACGTGTCCTACTTGACATAATACACATAGGACGCCACATAGGACACAAAATTGTCATGTAAGGTGCCACGTAGGACGAATGTGTCTATTTATTCAATTTTTATAAAAGTTCAAGTGCCTACTTATGCACACCCAAAGTTAAAGGTCAAGTTGCCAACTGACGTCAAGTTAAGGGTCATGTGTATGTATTATGCCTTATTAATATCAATTGTTTCTATTGCTTCAGTTATCATATTAATGAATTGTTGTTGCTACTTGTTCTTTTCTTAGTTGTTTTCAACATGACTTCTTCACTTTTATATTTAATTTGCTTTACACACTTGATTTTAAATATGCTTACTCGAGTTGAGGATCTATCGAAAATTACTTCACTATCTTCATAAGGTAGAAATAAGGCTACATACACACCACCCTTTCTAGCTAGACCCCGCTCATGCCATTACACTGAATATGCTATTGGTGTAGTTAATTAATTTAATTTAGATGACTTTATGGATATAAAATAAATGTAAGTAATTTTTTAGTGGAGAGTTTAATATAGTACTTAAAGAAAAGCACTTTGAAAATGAACACATGTAGTTCGACAATAGGCTAATCAACCAACTAAAATATATTCTGAAGGCAAAAAAAAAAAAAAAACAGTGAAAATTTACTTGCAACTTGCATTTATTGTTGAACAAAATCAGTAAGATATAATATAAAGTACTATCCACAAGTTGATACATTAATAATTAATAACCATACCAAACGATCCGATTCTATGTAAATGATATATTGTTTTAATACAAAACACGAGTGATTTGAAGTTTATGAGTACATGATTTTAGTTTTTTAAATAAAATTTATTGAGTTCGTCTTTTTGATACAAATACAAATTTTGTACTAAAGGTAGTGGTTTCGGCTGAACACGTAATTGAAGGGCTAGTTTCTCCCTTGTCGGTGAGTAATATAATGCATTTGCTCATAAACAACGATTATAGTAAAGTGGTAAGTAACATTTCATTTCTGATTAAACGTTTTGTGTTTGAGCCATTAATGAAACTGTCTTATGATAGAAAACACTTTATCCTTAATATGAAACTTTTAGATGCGAAACTGAATTTAATCGACCTCCGAGGCGAATGCTGAATATTAATTTGAAAAGTGCTTTTATTCCCCATTAAAAACTCATCAACGCAACTTCAAATTTAATCAAACTCTAAAACAAATGTAAAGATATCAATTAAAAAACGTTTTAGCTCTCATATGAAATTTCTAGACACAAATTTGAAATTAAGATTAAGCTCCAAGACAAATACCACATACCAAGCAAAAGAAAACCAAAAAATAACTATTTTTGTTCAACAAAACAAAAACTACCAATGAAATAATTGTCATACCTAACTTCCATTCTTGATGAAACTAATTATTATGTTTGAGCCTTAAATGAAATCGTCCTTTGAAAGAAAATGCTTTGATCTCTAATATGAAATTTTTAGATGCAAATTCAAATATAATCGAACTTCAAGGCAAATACTGAATATCAGTTTGAAAATGCTTTAATATTCAATCTAAAAATTTTAAACTCAACTTTAAAACCAACATTAAACATCAGTTAAAAAATATTTATCTCCAATATAAAATATTAAAACGCAAATTCCAAATTAAATTTAAATTTCAAGAGGAATACCGAATATCCCAAAAAAAACAAAAATATACATTTTGGTCAATAAAACAAAACTACATATAAAATAATTGTCATACCTACCTATCTTTGAACCAATGAAGACCCCCTTTGTGAACATTTTGAGTTTTCAAAATCTCTGTCAATGTCCACCCCTCCCCCTCCCCCCGC
>NW_006239277.1:35472-57424 GCF_000226075.1 Solanum tuberosum | reverse complement strand
CCCCCACCTCCACCCCTAAATTGGTGACCCAAATCAACCATATTCCAATTTCCACACAAAAAATCCCCAAATCCCATGTCTCTCTTTCTCAAACAAATCCTCCTCTTTTCTCTTCCCCTAATTTTCCTCTTTTGTCTCCTCCTTCCACTTCACCATTTCCATAGCCATACTCATACTCAAACTCATTTTCCTCACAACCCCACTTTCTCAAACCCCTTTTCACCACCACCAAGAATAGCTTACTTCATTACTGGTACTAAAAATGATGGATCAAGAATCTTTAGGTTACTTCAAGCAGTGTATCATCCAAGAAACTACTATTTGCTTCATCTTGATCAATTTGCTTCACATAAACAGAGAATTCAGCTTGCCTTGAAAGTGGGTTCTGTTGATGTGTTTGTTGCAGCTGAAAATGTGAATGTTATTGAGAAAGCTGATGCTGTTAATGAAGAAGGGTCTTCTCCTTTGGGTTTGGTGCTTCATGGTGCTGCTGTTTTGTTGAAGTGGAAAATGGATTGGGATTGGTTTGTTAATCTTGATGCCTCTGATTATCCCCTCATTCCACAAGATGGTGAGCTACTTTTTCATTTTTGTTGCTTTCTATTAATTTTGTTAAGATTTTGATAGATTGGGTTTAGTCCAGTTTATATAGTTTAAGCTGAAAGTAGTGATTTTTATTGAAGCTGCTGAGAAACAATAGTCAGCGAACAGTTCCAAAGGGGGATGGGGATGGTCTTTCTACTGTTTGGTTTGAAGATTTTTGAGCTGAATTGGAACTTGCTCAAGTTCAAATTAAATTAGTTGTTGTAAGCTTGATTAGGCAGAGCCAGTGGCGGAGTCAAGATTTTTACTAAAGAAGTAACACACTAAGAACTAAGAAGTCAAAGGGGTTCAACATTGGGTATATATATACATAAAAATATAATCTTTAACCATGTATAAACATTAATTTTTCGCCGAAAGGGGTTCGAATGAATCCCTTGACCCTACATACCTCCGCCTCTGGACAGAGCATAGGTTAGCAAATTTCATGAGCATTTTGAAGTTCATGTAAAGACCGTCAAGCTTGTTGAATCCATCTGATTTTATAATGTCTTTCAAGGGAATAATATCAATCAATCTACTAAAGCCTTGATTTGAATTTAGTTGGGTTCGGCTATATGAATTATCCTTATTCATTTGCTCGATATTCAGTCTTGTTTCAATCCACTACTAAATATTATGACTTTTAAGGCAAATTGGAGGTTTTGTAGATCTCCCACTACTTCGACACAGGCATACAAGTCTCTGATCAGAATAAAAATACTCCTAATGAGCATTGAATCTAAAGTAAGTGTGGCCTAGTGATCATGAAATGAGATTAAAACCATAGGAGACCAAGGATCAATTCCAGCTCAGACAAAAAAAATACTCGGTGATTTCTTTCTTTCCACCTGCCTAAGTCTTGGTACACCGAGTTAATAGCTATACTGATAGGAGGTAGCAATTAGCAAGTACCTATTGGAATAGTAGAAGTGCACACAAGCTGGCGAAATACCATCTTTATCAAAAGAAAAATTCAAAGGCCAAGGATGCCATTAAGTATGTAGTGCATTTCTTGTATGCGGTGACTGCTCTCAAACTCATTAGTTGTACTTCAAGGGAGTGAACCAAATGCAAATAGAAGAAGCATAGACACCATTAAGTATATAAGTATTTCTAATAGATGAAGAATAGTTGACTGTCGGTTGTGGATTTCATGTAAGGTTGAGTTGCATTTATTGATCTCAAGGGAGTGTAATGGAAAAAGTTCAAGGGAGTACATGAAAAAAGAGAAGTATACCATATATCTTTCTCAAAAAAGAATGCAAAAAAAATCTATCCCATTAAGGTATATTACATTTGGAGCAACATGGTTAGTGATGATAAGTGGCGTAGCCACAGCCACCCCAAGGTGTCCAATTGGACACCCTTCGTCGGAAAATTACGTCAGATATATGTCAAATTCTATATTTAAAGTTGGACACCCTTGACAAAAGCTATGCCTTTGGCGTAGTGATAATGGGTGTCCATTTGAATGAAGGAGTTTTGAACCCCAAATAGCACAATATTTTTTATTTTATTTTGACAGCTGCACACCATTATCCTTGGACATCTTTAATAAAATTTCTGGCTCCGCCACTGGTGATGATTCATATAGCCGACCCTGACTTGCCTAGGGTTGACGCATGGTTGTTCTTGTTGTTGTTTGTAAGGCATCCACACATCCATTTTTGTCTAGTGGTAATTGCTGTAAGGCTGATAATTTGCTGCTATATACCATATTCAGCATTTTGCATCATTTGCATATGGAAAAGTGAAGCTAATTTACTAGCACTAGCCACAACTAAGGATGCAGTAAGTTGCTCACCATAACTCAAGAGTGGGCCTCAATACCGGGCTAAAGTTAATTACAATAATGTATACCTGCAACAAAGAAGAAGAGTAGAGTGCTGATCCTAGTGAACAGAAGAGTCCTCTACTGGTCCCATCACTAAGCAAGGTGCCTCAAGTGTTCACATGCCATTAATCTTGTCCTAATATAGTCATTAGTCTGTCTGCATATTCTTGATTACATAGAGAGTCAGTAGCTTTTTAGGATCATTGATACTTTCTTGTCATTTTGTAATAAACTAGTCAAAGTCTAATTCCTCAAACTTGTTTTTTTCTTTGAAATTCCTCAAACTTGTTTTAACTTTTAACAGAAGAAAATGAAAATTTACGCATAGTTTATTTTATTCTGGTTTCGCCCCTTCTCATGGGGTGTGGATTGGACCTCGTGAAGTTTTATCTCTTAGAAGCCAACCACTATCTCATGCTTGGGGATTCGTTTCTCTTTTGTTCTCCTTCCCAAAGTTCTTATTGAACTTTTAACTGAGGTGCCTCCTAGTCCTCTGAAATTCAGCTTATTCACTTCAAAGTTGGCTCGAGTTCATGAACAACACCGATATGATGCCTAAACACACTGATAAGGAGCGAAGAGTAGAGAAATTACATCAGAATCTTAAAAAAAAAAAAAGGTAGAAAAACCACATCAACCATAAACACTTGATTGAATGGTGAAGGTGCAACAGTGAACTTGGAGATCCAAAGCTATGACCCTTTGTTTCATTAAGATCAACCATTCCGGGAGGAAAAATGGGTTAATCGTTCCGACCACGACTTAAACACCGAAGATAGATTTCCACAGAATGTTCTTCACAATGTATTTGATTACATGAATTTCCGCTGTCCTCTTCATTCGTCTAGAAAGGCTCAGTTTGCTCTTTACTCTTCCTAGATGTAACATATATTTGAGCTGATGCACTAAGTGTAACATTTGTTGCAGATTTTCTCCATATCCTGTCTTTTGTTCCGAGGAATTTGAATTTCATAGAATATAATATGAACATCAGCCCAGAGGAGTAAGTAACATCATTCCTTCCGTTCCTTCAAATTAGTTGTTGTTTTACAATTATTATTATTTTTTGAGAAAGGTAACATGTTGTTTTACAATTATATAAAGTTGCTTATGTTTGATTTGTTTTTTCAGATATCAAAAGGCTCTGGAAGTTGTCGTTGACTCTAGACTCTACATTCTCTTAAGAGGAAAAATGTTTGTGGGCGACCGAAAACGGGTACTTCCTAGTGCTTTTAAACTTTTTATGGGTAAGTTTCTTGCCAGGTGATTTCTTGTTTCCTTCATTTTTTACGCCTTTAGTCAAGTCTAAATGTTTTCTGATAATTTGTTTGGATTCTGAGATCTTGCTTGATTTGTCAGGTTCTCAACATGTCATTCTAAACAGGAAGTTTGTTGAGTACTCGATCCAGGGATGGGAAAATTTGCCAAGATTGCTCCTGCTATACTTCACGAACACTAGATCATCTCATAAAGGGTATTTTCAGACTCTTGCTTGCAATACTCTGGAGTTTTCAGATGCTGTCATTAACTCCAATTTGCGATTCATTAACTCGGACAACACTGCTCGAGATCCTTCAGACTTCAGAGCTCCAAATTCTGATAGAATACTTAAAAGGGAGGTTGCATTTGTTGGAAACGTATCAGCGGATTCTCCCTTATTGGACATGATTGATGCACACATTCTTCACCGTGGTCGCGGTATGGTCTCACCAGGAGGGTGGTGTTTAGGTAGCTCAAATTGGTTCAGTGATCCTTGCGGTGAATGGGGTGATCCTAGTGTCCTAAGACCAGGGCCAGCTGCAAAAGGACTCGAAAAGTTCCTCATGAAATCGATCAAAGACATGTCAATCAAGTCGAGCAGATGTGACCATCAATAACCACTTTATGGATCCTGCTAACTCCCTTCTTCCTCTCCTCTTACCGGTATCAAAGGATATGGCAATTTTTGGAAATCAGTGCTTCTGTATGTTGGTTGCCTTAGCCCAAAGGTTCAGAGCTATCTAGTACCTATGCTATTCGGAGGTGACAAATATCCACTGAAAATGTTGAGGTGCGTGCAAGCTGTCTCAAACACTAGAGTCATCGAAAAAGAAAAACCAGGGGATTCTTCCCAGGTATGTAATGTAGTTGGTACCCGATGGAATAGTCCAGGAGTGTACAAGCCTGTTATAGAAAAATGTGTGCTAGTGTGCTGCAGGTAATGGATTTTCACCCAGAAGTGTGCAGAATATCGCGAATCGAACGATTCTTGTATCCATGTACTAAAATTGTTGCCACTGTTAAAGTTAAATATCACTATGTATGTTAGAAGAAGCTCATCAAATTTGAAAAAAACTCGTATTCATAAACTAACCAAAAAACATTAAGGAGGAGAAAAGGCAAAAGTCCTAATTATGTGTCCTTTTTCTTAGTTATTTCTTGTAAACTATATTCAAAAGTATTGCAATTTTGACCAATATTTTATTGCTTGTTTGGCTAAGCTTTTGTGAAATTTAAAAAAATACACATTTGGAGATTTGAAGTATCTGTCCAAAAATAAAAGATGCTTTTGAGCAACATCAAGAATAATTTATTTGATGTTGGGATAAGCTACAAATTAAGAGAAAAAAAATAGTTCTTTCAGGTCTTAATCATATAAAACAAATTACAATTATCAAATTATCAGTCATTAATTTAAGCCATATGTCTACTCAATAATATATGTAGTGTATTTTATAAGTGGGGTTTGGGGAGAGTAAGATGTACATAGATCTTGTAGGGTAAAGAAGTTGCTTTCGATAGACCCTCAGATCAAACGAAAAGTTTTTGAAACAAAATTGTAAAAATGATATGATGATTAAAAAAAAAGCAAGATACAAAGGAATGAAGCAACACAAAGTAATCCAATTAATCTTTTTTAGAGACTACAAGTACGAGAGTGCTCAACTACTTATTAGCTCTATCCTAATTCTTGATCTCCAAATCTTCCTATTTATGTTCATTTTCTCAGTATTGAAGTTGTTTCATGTCATGTCTACTCATTTTCGTTTTTGGCCTTTTCTATTTTTTCTAACTTGGGTTACAACTTACAACCAACCTCTTACATTTCCTCCTCCTCATTTCGATCTTACCTCGTATAACTTCGTTTTTAATCTCATCTGTCGTAGTATGGCAACACTTCTATATGTGCACCCTCATCCATGTTGTCTTCATCTTTGAACGTGAATATTTTTAATTGACCAATACTCTGCACCACACAATAATATTGATCTTGCCAATATTGTTCCCTTTTTTGTTTAACTATATTTATATTGATTAAGACCTTAGTAATATTGAAGTCTTTGATATAAAATTTAAAACTATTTTTCTGTTTATATAAACTAATCATACAATGAACCTTTAAATTAACTTTTTCTTCGTAACACAATCGTCAAAAACTCAAAAACATTTTAAAAGTCAATTAGTCAAATATAATTTATTTATTAAATACTTAAAAAAGAAAATCTCCAAATGAATTAGTCAATCATAAACTATTTTTCTAAAAATTATTTTGATAAAATTGCTGCTATCTTGTTATAGTTTTTAAAAGTAACTACTTAACACTCCCTCTGTCCCAATTTATGTGACACTTTTCATTTTTCGAGAGTCAAATAATTTAAAATGAAATTTATATATTTGTAAACTACATAAAAAGTACTATAAGTCACAATAATAAATAATTCAAAATGTTTAAAAGATTTATAAAAAAACTTACAGTCAAAGATAAATATGTTTGAATCTCGAAATCCGAAAAATATCACATAAAATGAGACGAAGGGAGTACTAATTTATCATGTTAAAGTAATTTGATAAAATAAAACAAATATTATGTAAAATATTTATTTGTTTGATGTAAACACTCGATGTTGTCAAAAACGACTTTTAACCAAAAGCTAATAAAAAGACGAAAAAGGGCATTGATTGCTTTAGAGGGAACATAGTCTTTAGCATTTGCGCTGGACACAACACAACAAAGCACACAATACATTAATCAAATCATGTGCATAAACCACTTGCACCCACCCATGAAAAAAGAAAAGAAAAAGACTTATCAAACTTTCTTCTTTATATATTAGTACTACTTTTTTTTCTTCTATAGATACTCACTATAGAATAAAAAAAAGAATTTCATTAGACAATAATGACTATAACGTTATATAATAATATATTTAGTGTAATTTTTATAAGTAAAATTTAAAGAGAATGGTGTGTTAGACAATCTTATTTCTATCTTGTGATAGTGAAAGTAAATGCATTATTTTAAAAAAACTATAACAGTGATAAAGAATTACCAATTAATAATAATTTTGCGATTCAAATATAATCTTTTTAAATATATTTCGTTTGTTTGATAATATTGATATATGAATTGTGATTTTAGAAGTATGAAGTTATTCCTTAACACACAAAAACATATTTTTTATCAAGCGGGACAGAGTGCGACCCTTGAGCAATTGGGGGTTCTTGCTCATTTTTTTTTTGCTTTGCTGCGCCCTAAATCAATCAAAAAACCTTATTGATTTGATTCATCTCATATCATTTATTTGGGCGAGAGGGAGGTTGTGAGTCACTGGACTACGAATTTTTCCATTGGTTGATTCTCGAAATTGAAAAAAGAATCGGATCTAGACCCACAATTATGAATGGCATTAGAGATTGTATCCAAATTTTAACTATTGTGGATTTTGTATTTAATTTTTTTTAAGCATTAAACTGATTATATCTTTAAAGTTATTCATAATTTCAATAATTTTTTACATATAAATTTATGTTCTTCAACAAAAATACTAAAATAAGATGAATGAATATCATAATTATTGATCCAACCTTGAATAATACATCTCTCCTAAGAAATATAAATAACAAAAAAAACACAATTCCATTACGTAAGAAGTTAATTTCAGTCATTCTAAATCAAGGTATCATTTACCTCTCTTTTATTCGATGAAATTTGTACATACAAGTCTTTTATTTTTGCTCTTATATATAATAACTATTCAAGTATAATATTTTAAACCTAACTTTACAAATAAAGACTACAGCAAACAATAAATACCAATACGATATCATTATGTAAGAAGTTAATTCAATTATTTTAAATCAAAATATCATTCACCTCTCTTGTATTTTCGCTCTTTTAGTAACTATTCAATCGTAAAATTTTAAACCTAACTTTACCAATAATGACTATGATATGATGAACAATAAATACCTTTTGAATCTTAATCAAATGATTTAAATTCAAGTAAAAATAAAATAAAATCCCTTTAGTAATAAGTTTTTTTTTTATTTTTTTTAAATCCAAATGTGGAATAATTTTTATTTTTTTTTGAAAAAAAAAAAAAAACTCGAACTTCAAAAACTTGAAAATTGTACAGAGACAGCCACTTTTCCCTTCTACGTTAAAAACTTGAAAAACTCCGACGACCGTTGTCTCCTTTATACGTCGTCGTTTTCAGCCTCCATATATAAACAAAACGCACAACAAGGGGGATTTTTTCTGTACCCAGTCAACTCTCTCTCCGCCATTTTTGACCCGGCTCAAGCTTTTGAGTTTTCTCTAAGCTCATTTCTGCTCTTTCCACCAAATTCAAGTTTCAATTCCTGCTTTTACACTCCCAATTTTTAGTTCAATTTTCAATTTTTTTTGGATCTGAATTCGAAATTCTCATTTTGTGTTTTTTTTTTCAAAAACCCTAAATTGCGATGATGATTTAGGGTTAAGGGTTTTATGATGGTATTGAAGGGGATTGTGTGGTTGATTTAGGGTATAGGGTAAAAAAAGGGTTTTTGATTTTACAGGTAGTTGAAAAATGATGGTACAAAGGGGGTTATTTGGGTGGTCCCCACCGCATATACAGCCGTTAACGCCGGTGTCGGAAGTATCGGAGCCGCCGGAATCTCCTTCTCCTTATACGGATACAGGAGGTGATGCTATGCAGGTTGAGTTAGAGGAGGAGATGGATGCTGATACGGAGGAGATGGAACCTCCGCCAACAGCTGCACCGTTTTCGATGCTGTTTGCTTGTGCGGACCGGTTAGATTGGGTGCTTATGATATTAGGATCAGTTGCTGCAGCTGCACATGGAACTGCTTTGGTGGTTTACTTGCATTACTTTGCTAAGATTATTCAGTTGCTTAGTCATGGTTCTGAATCCGCTGATGATCTATTTGACCGCTTCACTGAGGTAAGCTACAGCTGGATTTTGTTATTTGTAGTATTCTTAAAGAATTTTTGTTCCATAGATTTACTGAGGTGACTAGAGCTGAATTGTTCATTGACTGTAGCTATTCTTTTTAGAGATTTGTGTGTTCAGATAGTGTTAGAAAACCTCAAATTATGGCGTAATGAAATGGGTTAAAAATGAAGCAAATGAACATTGAATTGTTGTTACAGTAGCAATCTCTTAATCTGAATTACTGTGGTGTGTTGCCTTTACTGTCCTAGTGATTGTTGTTTAATGAATAATGCCAAAAGACATGTTTTTTTTTTTTGTATTAGACTGGAAATGTTTTTCCCCGAGTTATAGAAGAAAGGTTACATAGTGTTAGAGGATCAGGGACGCTGACTAGCTATTGTATTTGCTTCCCCCAGTGTTGTCAGTGTGCTGCTAATCATCTATCAGCAATTAATCATTGAGATGTATATTATAGCTAGTAAGAGGTGATCTGATTTGGAAAGCTGATGTTTGATGGACTCCGACTTCTGGCACGAATTGTACTCCTGCAAGACAATAGTGGAGAAATAGGCAGCAGGTAGATATTAAATTAGTGCAATTACAGGTGGTGGTTTATTAGTTGAATTAGTAGTTTCAGCCTGTTATTGTTGTAGTTGGTTGTGCTTTGTGACTTGGTAAGTGCACTCCAGCTGAGGTCTCTTATCAGTTTCCCTTCTGTGTTTGTAAGAGTTGCATATGATTAGTTGGTGTCTTGGTGCTAAATACTCAGCCTTTCAAGCTATTGAAATCAGCAGGCTTTTCAAGTTAGGCTATCGATCCCACTTAAAAACAAGTCATTGTGTAACTGTAAATCCTCCATTAGATGCCTGTGAATGGATATAAGCTTCCATACGGTTCCCACACCTGGCTGGTAAAGAGTGACCTTGTTTAGCATAAACCACTCTTTTGTCCATTCCCACATTTCCTAGAATTTACTTTTTTATGTTGCAGCAGGCCACAGAAGACATTTGCCTCTGGATTTTTTCTTGAGAGTTTGACGAAAACGAGCCAATTCTAGGTTGGAAGTGTTTCACTTCATGTTATGTGCATTAATCTAAAAGGCATTGTGTTTCTGTTGCATTTCAAACTTTTAAATATATACAGAAAGAAGGATGGACAACCATTGGATCTTGCAAAAAGTTGAATGTGGGGCATCAAGTTCCTATTAGTATTCCTGGACTGAGCTTTGGTGTGCCAATCATTTTCAAAAAGTTAGTGTGCTGTAGAGTTTCATTAAATCTTTTGGAAACGGATGAATTTGAGCTTTCTCGTGTGAGTTTGTTATTAGTAACTGCAAAAGTCAACTAAAGTAACCGAATTTGCATCTCTCAAAAGAATCCCTTTGTACGTGACATCTTCATCTCTTGCTTGTCAAAATAAGAGTAACATGTGCATCTCTGTCTATAAATGCCCATGTGCATTTTCTTGGAAAGGAGAAGTTTGGTAAATTGGGAGGTATTGTTTTTGCTGAAGTAGATTTTTTTAGAGACAGGTCGGACTAATGATGAAGTACTGCTCTTACTGAACTGTATAAAACCAAATAACACACCATGGAATTATAATAACATCGACTAGGGAGATACTCTCTGTCCAAAAGAATGGTGTGGTTTGAAATAGGTCAACATAGCCAAGGGTGCGTCCTAATGGTCAATGGAGTTGGAGTAGAACCATGAGGTCTCTAGTATAAATTCCAACTGAGGAGAAAAATACTAGGTGATTTTTTCTCGTATGCCTAAGCCTTTGTGGGTGGTGGGAGTTAACATACAACAACCACAACATTCCCAGTGAAATCCCACAAGTGGGGTCTGGGGAGGGTAGAATGTACGCAGTCCTTATCACTACCGGGAGGTAGAGAAGTTGTTTTTGAGAGACCCTCGGCTCAAGTGAAGAAGGAGACGATGACAGAAATATAGTGAGTTACAAGGAAATGGTGCAAAGTCTACCCGAAGGTAGCAAAGACAACAACAAAATAATGTGATAATCGAAACCCAATAAACAATATACTAGTATAAGTTATTGAAAATAAAAATAAACAATGCTAAATATCAAAAAGAAGAACTACAATAATACAACTAGTACAATGGCGAACACCAACCCCTTAAAGCAAGACAACACTACACGACCTATTAACCAGCTATCTTAATACGTGTCCTCCACGCCTTCCTATTTAAGGTCATGTCCTCAGTGACATGAAGTTGCGTCATATCTTGTCTTTTCACCTCTCCCCAATACTTTCTTGGCCTACCTTTGTCTCTCCTCGTACCCTCTATAACCAACCTATCGCACGTCCTCACTGCTGCGTCTCTCCTCTTCATATGTCCAAACTATTTAAGTTGCGCTTCCCTCATCTTATCCATCACGGAGGCCCCTCCTAACTTATCCCGAATATCCTCATTTCTAATCTTATCACTCCTAGTATGACCACAAATCCACCTCAACATCCTCATCTCTACAACATGCATCTTCTAGACATGGGAATTTTTGTCTGGCTAACACTCCGTTCCATACAACAATGTCAGTTTAATCACCATTATGTAGAACTTACCTTCTATGTTGCTCGGACTCTTTAAAAATGTCAACGGGTGCATGCCGAATTTGTCAAAAGTCGTGTATTTTTGGAGAATCCGACACTGGTGCGGCATCAAAAGTGAAGAGTCCGCTCAACTGAGCTTACCTTTGAGTTTCAATAGTACCTTTTTATCACACAACCGAAACTCTCCAAAGTTTGTCTCCACACATCTAACTTATCATTAACTCCATTACATGTCTCATCAATCAGTATTATCTCATTCACAAATAATTGAGGTGCGCACAAGATGACTCGAACACCACCATCTTTAAAAAAGTACAAGGATCAACTCATCTAATTCTGTGAGCAAAGCGACATAAGCATCTTGGACATGTTCATTGACCCCAACTTGGTGTATATCTTGATTGATTTTTCTAAAAGATAAAATACATTTGGAAACTATAAAAAGGAGTACAAGGAATCACTATTTTAATTTTTCAAATAGGTAATGTTATTTTTATCGACTAACATGAGAATCTTTTGCATTAATGGTTTTCCATTTAACGTTTTAGCAATCTGTATGTTTACAAGTTTATTTGCATTCCTTAGAGATCTGTAGTTGAATCAATCTTGCCCATTAGATTTTATTGCATGTAATTGGTGCCCAAATTCTTTGAAGGTCTTCAAATGATAGTCTTAATGTTGTAAAAAAAAGAAGCAGAAAAAGAAGGAGAGGTATGTTTCTTTAGTGTAGTTGGTTCCTGACTTCCTGTTGATCTAGTCATGTAAGAGCTCTACTCGTTGGCATTTGGTACCTGACCATCAAATGGAAAATGAAGTTGGAGAGAGAGAGTACTTCTTTCCAAAAGCCCCCAGAAAGATGGTAAAAGAGAGGGTGATTTGTTATACTTGCAAGCCACACTTGATGATGATAGTTATTTTGAATTTTTTTTCTCTTGGTCTTTGTTATAATTGTTTGTGATATTTAACCAAGAATTTTTTTAACAGTCACGTTACCTAACAAAGATCACATTTTTCACAGCTTGCCTTGATCATCCTATATATTGCTGGGGGTGTTTTTGTTGCTGGTTGGATTGGTAAGCTAAAATTGCTCAAGTTTTATCATTGTCCATTTAAAGTTTCTCTTATCATTTGTTTTAATTAATTTCTTTCTGATAGAGGTATCATGTTGGATTCTTACCGGAGAACGGCAGACTGCGGTGATCAGATCAAGATATGTTCAAGTATTACTAAATCAAGATATGAGTTTTTTTGATACCTATGGAAACAATGGAGACATTGTGAGCCAAGTTTTGAGTGATGTGCTACTTATTCAATCTGCTCTTAGTGAAAAAGTATGTTCAGCCTTCTTTATCTTCTTTGCTTGACTTTGACAATGGCTTCTCACCTTTATCTTAACTATGCTATGACAGGTTGGGAATTATATTCATAACATGGCTACTTTTTTCAGTGGCCTTGTTATTGGATTTGTCAATTGCTGGCAAATTGCCCTTATAACTTTAGCAACTGGCCCTTTTATTGTTGCAGCTGGGGGAATATCAAATATATTTCTTCATAGACTTGCAGAGAACATTCAGGATGCATATGCTGAAGCAGCAAGTATAGCTGAACAGGTCTGGTTTTCTCCATTATTGATCTGATTCTCCCATTTGGGAACTTCATGAAACTCTTGCTCTTTGTAGTGTAATTTAATATTTATTAACGTGCGAGCTTTTAGCAATCAATGATGATTTGTGATTCTTTATACTCACTTAATGTAACTATGTAGATCAGTTTCAAAATAAAAAATAAAAAATGTAACTATGTAGATGAATGGCATTGTTTACATAATCTTCCGTTGGATCAGTGCTAACAGTAGAAGCATTCCACAACCCCCCCCCAAAAAAAAAAAAAGAGAGATGAAAGGAAAAGCAGAAAAGAACTAAGAATTCTGTACTTCCCTTTTTAACACTGTAGACAATAAATAACAATCTGTTCCTGAAGGACTGTGATGCCTTTTTTCACTTGTTTTTCTATAATAAAGAATAAGGATCTTTTCAACATGAATATGCGCTAAGTAACGGAAATATGGGAGGAACGGGCAATCATCAATAATTCATCAATAATTCTCTTGAAGACAAGTAGAGGAAAGTGTTCTTCCTTCTCTTCAACTCTGCTTACATAAAATGACGGTAATACCCAAGTATTTATAGGAGTTCTTCTAACATGTACTTAGTCTAGTACATGTGTCATAATTCAATTATTGACCTTTTTCCTTTCCGTATTCATGTTTAAAATCTTACCTGCATTCATACATTAAATTCTTTTCATGCTAGTTATCTTCTAGTACCCCCTTTAAGCACGATTTATCACTCCAAGAGATGTGTGGAAGATGTTAATCTTGAGGTGGAGATAACAACAACTTGGTGACCTCAATTTCCTTCTCGATTCTTTCCCTTGCTCATCCTCGTCTGCAGCTTCTTTGATGCAAGCACACTTATCATCTTTTTCCTTTAAGAAAACCAATGCTTGCAATGCTTGTTCGATGATACTTGTTTCGTTTTCTTCAGGATTTCCTCATCTGCTTGCAAAAACCCTGTAAGTTCTGTTATGGTATCTTGGAATCAATATCCCTGGACTTTTTAGTAGCGACAATAACATAACTAAATCTTGAAGTCAGATTGTCGGTATTCTGCAATGAACCCCTTCATTCGAGTCATCTCCATATATTCTCTTCATCATCATCCTTATCTGTTCTTGAACTACACAGAAAGAAACCTTCTAAAATATCTCGTAATCAATTCTTGCTAAATGCAAGTGGGGATTTTCTTATCAATCATTCTCATGGGCCATGGCATTGACATCATCTGATACTTCTACTGAAGATCCGTTATCGTATAGCTACTCCATAAGCATCTACTTTGTCATGGTTGACCCTCTTGTCCCCCTTCCCGTCAAAATAATCCTTCAAAGTTAAAACTTTTGAAATCTTGTAGTTCTATTAGTCTGGTGCTTCTCTAGCTCAGCATCCTCATACCTATAATATAGCTAATTTGATCCACATTCATTTCAATTTGAGGTTTCAGTTTTTATTTTTTATTTTTATATTCCCACTTATCTCTCAAGAGAATTGGCTCTGATGCCAAATGTTGAGAAATTTGAGGAGCACATTCAAGGCACTGACTTTCTCTAGAAAACAAGTGGGAGGAAAGTAGTTTTCCTTACTTCTCTCAGCTTGTCTAGTATATTTTTTTTAACCTTTATCAAAAAAATACAAGGTATCTAGGTACTATTTTTTTTTTTGATAACCGAGAAATCCGTCTATGATCCACCCCGAGGTATCTAGGTACTTATAGGATATCTTCTAATATTTACCAAGTCTAATACATGTATCAAAACTTTATACTAGAATTTCCCCTTCCCAAATACATGTACAATATCCTACACACATACTTGCATTAATTTCGTAAACATAAAAAAGGGGGCAGCTCGGTGCACAAAGTAATTCCATAATACATGAATTGAATATATTCATGTACAAGAAGAATAGTCAAGAAGTTTATTAGCAGTAGGCACACACACCAGTAGAGAGTCTTCCTGTGGGAAGTAACTAAAAATGGTTTTCAATTAAGTTGCTTTCTGTTATCTCCCAGTGTCCATCATCTTCATAAAACAGCAAAGCCATGATTCTGTCATTGATAAAAATTTACTCTTCAACCATGCTATGCCTTCATAGATGAAGCTGAATATATAGATGAATTGAGTTGTCAGCTACCAGATAATGTACTTCTACATGGTAAACATAACATATTTCACGATGTTCAAGGAATGATGTATTGGTCTCTGTATGGATCAGCTAGAGTTACAGATATTTGGATCTGAATTTAAATGCCTATGGAGAGTTTCCTTCAACTTCCCTTTCATATGATGCAGGCAGTTTCTTATATTAGGACATTGTATGCATTCACAAATGAAACTTTGGCCAAGTATTCATATGCTACCTCGCTACAAGCTACACTGAGGTACGGTATATTAATAAGTCTTGTGCAAGGACTTGGACTTGGCTTCACGTACGGGCTTGCAATTTGTTCCTGTGCCTTGCAACTGTGGGTTGGAAGATTCCTGGTCACACATGGAAAAGCTCATGGCGGTGAAGTTGTTACAGCTCTTTTTGCTGTAATTCTAAGTGGCCTGTGAGTATCTCTTTCACACATCTGACTCTCCTCCCTCATATGTCGTACTAAAGTAATGCAATCCACCAATTCCTTGATTGATACAGTGGGCTGAATCAAGCAGCAACAAACTTTTACTCTTTTGAACAAGGGAGAATTGCAGCTTATAGGCTATTTGAGATGATCAGTCGTTCGTCCTCCGTTGCTAATAATGAAGGAACCACCCTTCCTTCTGTGCAAGGAAACATTGAGTTCCGAAATGTATATTTCAGCTACCTCTCTCGCCCTGAAATTCCTATCTTGAGTGGATTTTATCTCACTGTACCTGCTAAAAAGGCTGTAGCTCTTGTTGGAAGAAATGGTTCCGGCAAAAGTAGTATTATACCACTTATGGAGCGGTTTTACGATCCTACATTAGGTAATATTACCATTTAAGTTCTCTTCCATGGGTTGCATATTCCTTCAAGCAAGCTAAAAATATGATACTCTACTGATATATTACTTGCAGGGGAAGTCCTGTTAGATGGGGAAAACATTAAAAACCTGAAGCTGGAATGGCTGAGAAGCCGAATTGGCTTAGTCACCCAGGAACCTGCCTTGCTAAGTCTGAGCATCAGAGATAACATTGCTTATGGACGAGATGCTTCTTCAGATCAAATTGAAGAAGCTGCGAAAATAGCACATGCCCATACGTTTATTAGCTCACTGGAGGGAGGATATGAGACTCAGGTATCTTGCAGTTGTCACAGTTCTTTCATATGTTCAACTGTTTTGCCTTTTCTGATGCTTAATTTTTCCTACTTAATATTTCTTGTAGGTGGGTAGGACTGGTCTAACTTTGACCGAAGAGCAAAAAATTAAACTTTCTGTTGCTAGGGCTGTTCTTTCGAGTCCTTCTATCCTTCTTCTTGATGAAGTTACTGGTGGACTTGATTTTGAAGCTGAGAGATCTGTTCAGGGAGCACTGGATCTCCTCATGTTGGGCAGATCAACTATAATAATAGCAAGGAGACTTAGTCTTATCCGAAATGCTGATTACATTGCCGTGATGGACGAAGGCCAATTAGTTGAAATGGGAACACATGATGAACTGATAGCACTGGATGGCCTCTATGCCGAGCTTCTTAAATGTGAAGAAGCAGCAAAACTCCCTCGCAGGTGCGGTACATGACTCGACTGAGCACTTGGATGATTATTGTGTTATAAGTGTTTGCTATAGCTTTGCATTACAAGGTTATTTGGTGATAAATAAGTCCCCGTTTTTCCCAAAAATTATCCTTGTAGTTTGTTTTCCGGTTTTAGATTAATTACTGATACTTAGTTACATGCTTTCGCTCACATCATTCAGGATGCCAATGCGAAACCACAAGGGGACTGCGGTGTTTCAAGTTGAAAAAGATTCTTCAGCTAGTCATAGCTTCCAAGAACCTTCTTCTCCAAAGATGATGAAATCACCATCTCTTCAAAGGGTTTCTGGTGCCCATGCATTTTGGGCAGCAGATGTTACATTTAGTTCTCAAGAATCTCCCCACAACCGTAGCCCGCCACCGGAGCAAATGGTTGAGAATGGTATGCCCTTGGATTCAGCTGATAAAGAACCATCAATAAGAAGGCAGGATAGCTTTGAGATGAGACTGCCAGAGCTTCCTAAGATTGATGTTCAATCTGCAAATCGGAAGTTGTCCAACAATTCTGATCCCGAATCACCTGTCTCACCACTCTTGACATCTGATCCCAAAAATGAGCGTTCTCACTCACAAACTTTTAGTCGTCCTAACAGTGAGTTTGATGACTTTCCTAATACATCCGAAGAAACAAAGGATACAGAGAATCGAGAACCACCATCCTTCTGGAGACTTGTTGAGCTTAGCCTTGCAGAGTGGCTTTATGCTCTACTAGGGAGCACGGGTGCTGCAATATTTGGTTCCTTTAATCCCCTATTGGCCTATGTCATTGCATTGATTGTAACTGCATATTACACAACAGATGATAAGCATCACTTACGGCGAGATGTTGACAGGTGGTGCCTCATCATAGCCTGTATGGGTGTAGTGACTGTATTTGCCAATTTTCTGCAGCACTTCTATTTTGGTATAATGGGAGAGAAAATGACTGAGCGAGTTCGGAGGATGATGTTTTCTGGTAATGACTAATTTCAATTAGTAATTGTTCCTTTCATAGTTTGTTTTGTTTTACATTTGTACTAGTGTAAATATATCCACTTATAATGATCATAATTAGTTGTCTCATGAATACTGATGCTTTTTTCTGATGTTGTCGTTCTTCAACAGCAATGCTTCGCAATGAAGTCGGGTGGTTTGACGAGGAGGAGAATAGTGCTGATAATCTATCAATGCGCTTGGCAAATGATGCTACATTTGTGCGTGCTGCTTTCAGCAATCGCCTGTCCATATTCATACAAGATACTTCAGCTGTTATTGTGGCTATTCTTATTGGGATTCTACTTCAGTGGCGGTTGGCACTCGTGGCATTAGCCACTCTTCCTGTTCTTACCGTGTCTGCTGTTGCGCAGGTTTGTTTTATTTGTAGAATGTCACAACTTAGTCACTTATTCATGCACAGCAGAAAAGTGTATTTCATATTTTTATAGCAAGCTTATCTTAAAACATTCTGAGCTGACTTTCCTTGAAGAAACCAGATTGTCTTTTTGTCTTCTTCTCTCCTATTCCCATAAAACAATAAAATTGGTTTTGTAGAGTTCCGGTCCTGCAAAAAGGCTTGTTAAAAAGTTAGTGTAGTTTATGGCAATCAGTTTTTCAAATTACCATCTCTTCGCTCAAGTTTAAGAACTTCTCAATATTCGTAGTCCTTTCTACCAGGCACTCACTTGGATCTGAACTTAATTTGCAGAAATTGTGGCTTGCTGGTTTGTCAAAGGGTATTCAGGAGATGCACAGGAAGGCATCGTTGGTCCTTGAGGATGCTGTTAGAAATATCTATACAGTTGTAGCATTCTGTGCTGGTGATAAGGTAATGGAGCTCTACAGGTCGCAATTGCAGAAGATATTTACGAAAAGCTTCCTCCATGGCGTGGCAATTGGTTTGGCTTTTGGCTTTTCACAGTTTCTTCTTTTTGGTTGCAATGCTCTTCTCCTTTGGTATACTGCACTCACTGTAAAAAATAAGCACGTGAATCTAACTACAGCGCTCAAGGCGTTCATGGTGTTCTCATTTGCATCTTTTGCACTTGTTGAGCCTTTTGGGTTGGCTCCATATATTCTCAAAAGAAGAAAATCTCTGACCTCAGTATTCGAAATAATTGACCGAGCACCAAAGATTGATCCAGATGACAACTCGGCCTTAAAACCGCCAAATGTCTATGGAAGTATTGAGTTGAAAAACATTGATTTCTCATATCCATCTCGACCAGAAGTCCTGGTACTGAGCAATTTCACACTAAAAGTCAACGGAGGGCAAACTGTAGCTGTGGTAGGTGTTTCTGGCTCAGGAAAGAGCACAATTATATCTTTAATAGAGAGGTTTTATGACCCTGTTGCTGGTCAGGTTTTACTTGATGGCCGTGATTTAAAGTCATACAATTTACGATGGTTGAGGAACCATTTAGGACTTGTTCAGCAGGAACCAATTATCTTTTCAACCACCATTAGGGAAAACATAATCTACGCAAGGCACAATGCTAGTGAAGCTGAGATGAAAGAAGCCGCTAGAATAGCAAATGCTCATCATTTCATCAGCAGTTTGCCTCATGGTTATGACACACATGTTGGGATGAGGGGGGTAGATCTGACTCCTGGGCAGAAGCAAAGAATTGCAATAGCTCGTGTTGTTCTGAAGAATGCACCTATTCTGTTATTGGACGAAGCAAGCTCCTCCATTGAATCTGAGTCGAGCCGAGTGATACAAGAGGCACTTGATACTCTAATCATGGGGAACAAGACAACTATTTTAATTGCCCACCGAGCTGCCATGATGAGGCATGTTGACAACATAGTTGTACTTAATGGAGGGAGGATTGTTGAGGAAGGTACCCATGATACACTGATGTCAAAAAATGGTTTGTATGTCCGCCTGACGCAACCTCACTTTGGGAAAGGATTGCGTCAGCATAGGCTTGTTTAAAAACAGAAGCAATGCAACTGAAGATACTTCTCATGTGAAATTGTTATGCATGGAGATGTCGTTGCGGTAAAAAAAATTCCTTTGTCATTTAAGAATAAGTGAAGAGTTATCAAAGATATTTTTTTACGAAAAACAACATCATCTTGCAAACTGGATTTCACATGATAATTCAATTTCTTTAGTCATTAAGAAGAAAGAGATAGAAACGAGAACTGATAAAGAGCCCAACTGTCTTGGAAGATTTATTTCCTACTGATGAAGAGGACAAGGAAAATTTGAATAAAAGGGGGAGATAACTGTTCATATTGACCGACACATAGAAGAATAATTAATTTTAACTGGAGAAATGTTGATTTTTTTTCTAATGGCGGGAGTATGAATAGACCAAAGTATAATGAAGACAAATTTGAGCAATTTTGCAGTACAAAGCGTGGCCTTTGTACCTCATCGGCCATGCTTTTTAAGCGTAGCTGCTACGGTAACACTTGATAAGTGTAGCCTAAGGTCAAAGGTTACGCCTCTTTAGGCCACCCCCAAAAAAGTGTTGCCTAAAGTAATGCAGCCTCACTTTGGGAAGGGATTGCGTCAGCATAGACTTGTTTAAAAACAGAAGCAATGCAACTGAAGATACTTCTCATTTTCAATGAAGCGGGGAATGGTAGCAGATTCGTCCAAATCCTTTGTGTAAAATGCCAGCTTCAAACTGGAAAGATCAAGCAAAGCCAGAATGATGAGGATTTCTAACACTTTGTTTGCTGTTGATTATCACGTTTGGGCAGTGAAACTTCGTATGTAATTAGACTGATGCGTTGTTCAAATTGATATCGAGGATGATAGGATGTCAAGACTAGAACCATATTCTTTTGGAGGCAGGCCGGTTGTGTAGATCAGGATTATGCTCCGTCTCCTGATGGTATATTGATTTGTTAATTATAGAGTGGAATGAGTAGCCATAGCTTTGATCAGGCCGAGATTCTTCATTTTCTTCTGTATTCTTTCTTCCTTTCGGGTTGTGTTGTGTGTGTAGTGTTGTAGTCGAGTCAAGTGCTGTTCATTTTTTTCGTGCCAAAATCCTCCTCCATTTTTCTGCTGTATATTTTTCTTACATGGAAGCCATAGAGATGATTTCAGCATCATTTTCTGCCTGTATAAATGTGTTACAAATTTGGTCTTTTGGAGTACTTAAGTTTTGGTATGTGAAGATGCATAATGTTGTATAACAATGTTAGAATGAGGTAAATTAGTAAACTTAGAGCCACTAATTTTACCAAAAAATGTATATGTCATCTCACAAATCATCTGTGCTTGCTACTCAGTTACATTGATGTCCATAAATGACATTCTCGTAAGTCTGTTGTTACCTCGGTTACATTAGATATGATAAAATTATCTCATGAAAATATAATATGTTCAACCTACTGTTAGCTCATTTTGACCTGTCTAAATTCAGGCCAATGATGTCCCTCACTAACATTTGTATGTGCATTTTGCATATTTTTGGCATTCCTAGAATCTAAGCACCAATGGAATTTTTTAAGCAAAAAAGTACTTTCGGTGAAAAGTAATAATCACAACTAGAAATATACTTTCGCTTTCAAGTGCTTGAATAGATTGTTTTGAGAACTTGTTTCAAGTTTATTTCGTTAAAATTCCTACCAAATGACCCCTACGTATGAATCAAATGCACAATTTTTTTTCTTTACACCTATTAATTCAGATTCACTTCACATAGAGCTATTCCAATGGGTGATACAACATATAATGTGTGAATGTTGAAGATTGAGCAAGGCAGAATTAGTGAAACAATTGAAAGTTGGTTAGTCATTATCACCACTCTCTCTGGCTTAAAAGTTGGTTAGAATTAGTGGAGCAATGAAACGTGGGGTTTTGGGAGAGTTAAAGTGTATATAGACATTATCCCTACCTCCAATAATTTTCTCTATGAAAAAATGAGCAATCTTAAGTCCAAGTTCTTGAAGGTTTACAAAGTACTGAAATTTGAGCTTCTGAAGGATCTGGACTTCAAGTTCTAATGATCATGGTTGTGAATGAGGTGAAAGGGTAAGTTCTATAACTTACATGTTCGATTCATTCACGACAATCATCACTAAACTTGAAATCTAGATCATTAAGAAGCTCAATTTTCAGTATTTGTAATCTCTATGAATTTGGGTTCAGATAGGTCATTAAGATAGCTCATTTTTCACAATTTTTTTTTTGTTGTTTTTGTTATTTTATAGAAAGGGGGGATTTTGGATGCAATGTTCTTCTTCTTTCCCCATTTATTATTTTTTCTTTATCATCATCATCAATTAGGGTTTTGACCAACTCTTCCAAGTTAGGTTTATCATTAATAATTTCCTTTTCATTTCTTCTTAATGTCTAATGAAAGGGAATTATCATGTGAAATTGTTATGCATGGAGATGTCGTTGCGGTAAAAAAAATTCCTCTGTCAATTAAGAATAAGTGAAGGAATTATCAAAGGTATTTTCTATGAAAAACAACATCATCTTG
>NW_006239277.1:34229-35227 GCF_000226075.1 Solanum tuberosum | reverse complement strand
GAATTTCTTGATAGTTTTTCGTTAAACTTATCACAATATGCCTTGTTTGTTTATTCTGAGACAATTGATATGGAATTTTAGAAGGAATACCTTAAGGTGCCCTTTAAGCACAAATGACTAGCTACAAAGCACAAAGATATCCTGTTTAATATTGAACCAACTAAATTCAAGTAAGCAAAATTTTACATGTACATATGTAATCACTTCATAGGGTAAAGAGAAATGCTCTGATTGACGGCTGTTTTTCTAAAGACCTTAGGCTCCAAAAATTGAGGGACCCCATTTTTTTTTAGCAATAATAGGTTATAGAAATATTGTAAAATGAAAAATTGAGTACCATTCGTGTAAAAAATAAAATTTTCATATAAGAGGAAAGAATTACTAAAACAAGTATGACATATCTGTAGTAATATATCATAAGAAAATTAAATTGACTATAAAATTAATTGAAAAAGAAGTATTAGAAAAATTCTAATATAAAAAAAGTTAATTGCAATTTTGCATCTTATAAAGCTAGAAGAATAGATTGTTTTAAGAAATAATTAGGTCATCATTCGATTTTGACTTTCTCTAATAATGTGTTTGAGTCATCCTTACTATTTGGGTGAATAAATAAGACGAGATCAATAAAGTATCAATATAGCATATTTTGGTCCGAAATATTGACTATCAATTAATTATATATGACATGAATCACAACAATTCCTCAAAATGAACAACATTAATACTATACCACTAAGAAAAAAGAAAAGAAAATCTAAAAAAAATAAAGCACGTGGTAGAGATTGAAAAAAGAAACAATCAAAACAAGAAAGATTGACTGTCAATTTTACCATAGATCTAGAACACAAGAGACTTAAAAAAAATAGTCTTACAATATTTTTTTTTTTTACAAATATTGATATAATTCAAGTAAAAAAATCTTACCATTTTGAAGTATTTCAAATGTAGTCCTCCGTTTGCTAAGATCTCTAATGCTAAAATCTCTCACTTGAAAA